>NW_008795046.1:1503689-1508194 GCF_000699145.1 Aptenodytes forsteri | reverse complement strand
GTGGATATCTGCTCCACCATTCACCTCCATGGGCTGCAGGGGGACAGCCTGCCTCACCATGGTCGTCACCACGGGCTGCAGGGGAATCTCTGCTCTGGTGCCTGGAGCACCTCCTCCCCCTCCTTCACTGACCTTGGTGTCTGCAGAGTTGTTTCTCTCTCATATTCTCCCTCCTCTCTTCTGGCTGCTGTTGCACAACAGTTTTTCCCCCCTTCTTAAATACATTATCACAGAGGCTCTACCACCATCGCTGATTGGCTCGGCCTCGGCCAGCAGCGGGTCCATCTTGGAGCCGGCTGGCCTTGGCTCTATCGGACACGGGGGAAGCTTCTAGCAGCTTCTCACAGAAGCCACCTCTGTAGTCCCCCGCTACCAAAGCCTTGCCACGCAAACCCAATACACTTTGCAAACCTGATCTTCTATGGGTGTAGGGTTTTTGTGTATGACAGGTTTAATTTCCGGATCCACTGATTGTAGAGGGCTGTTTTGTTCAAGGAAAGGACAGTGGGAGGGCATCTCCCTGTACATGAGCAGCCGGCAATAATGTGATGCTTTAAGTAAGGCTGGCTTGCAGTGGAATTGAATGGTTCAGGTTTGGGTCCAATAAAACATGTTAACATGTGCTTATACCGTTAACAGCAGTGGAAGTGAACACAGACTTAGCACTTAAAGGACATGCTGAAGTGCCTAAGTGCCATTACTATTGCCTAAGCCCAAGACTGATGGTTGATTGGCATCTTGTGTGGAAACAGTCTCTTCTTACCAATGAACATGTAATTCAGCACATATGTTGTCCATGCCAAATCCCGAGAAGGGTTTGTACTTAATACTGATGGGAGCAGCTTTTCTGTCAGAGCTGAGGAAACTTGTTTGGGCAGTGTGGAAAGGCTTGGTTGTCGTTTCTTGTGCTCTCTCTGTCTAGTGGACATCAGCCTTCAGTGTTCTTACTGTGACATGTTTCAATGGCACAACTTTCCATCACTGAAACTTGGAAGCATAAGCTCATAATTGCCTCATGTCACGTTAGAATGAAGAAGTTCTGTGTTCACAGATCTGGAGTAAATTGCTTAGACTATATTCCACTATTAAGATCATTATTTGGGCAAGGTTTTCTACTTCCAGCTGAGATCACACTGCAGTGATTCACAAAGAGGTGTCGGAGAAAAAAATGCCTTGGTGAGTGTGAGAATAGGCACCTTGCGATGCCTTAGCACCTACTCGTGGAGGCATATATCTTAAGTACCAAACTGTTAACAAAAAGGACTTCATTCATAGCTGCCCATATAACCAATACCTACCAGACCATCCAGCTGAGCAGAAGTGCATAGAGTACTAAGGTTTTAGATGATTAAAGCTGAGCTAGAGCTCCAAAAGAAAAGCGATAGTTTATCTGCTTACACAGAGCTTTTATGTCTCCATAGTCCTGACTGCAGTCTTCTTATTTTTCTTTTCCCTTAGGGTCCATGGAGTTCTCTACAATGGTCTTTATGGGGAAAAAAATAATTGTGGAATGAACTTCAAATGATTTTGCTCATGGCCTTAACAGGGGGAAATTTGTGAGGGTGGTTGCCTGCTATCCCAGTTCTTTCTGAAGAATGTTGGCTTTTGGTTAAAACTGTTATACTGCTAGTCCTCAAAGGGTGCACTGATGATGTGAATTTTCAAATGTGAACAAATGTGAAATGGAGGAGTGGTGTTTTCTTGTATCTGTAGTCAGACAGACTGAAACATTGTCTGTGAGCAGCATAACTTCCTCTTATCTCAGAGGCAGCCTAGAGTTCACTGTCATCAGTTAATTCATTATAAAGGCATTACACGCTATTAGGCAGGGGATGAATAATAGCTAAAACACATAGAAGCCTCTAGACCTTGTAAAGATGCCAAAAAAAGAGTAGTTTGCACTTAAGATAGCAAAAGAAATGTAAAGAATGAAGGAAAAAAATCCCACAACATGCTACATAAATTTGCCTGCCTCAGATAGTTTTTAACAAAATTTTAAGCATTTGAGTTCAGATCAGGGTCATCTGAGAAACTCAGAATCCCTGCTTCTGCACTTGTCTTCTCCTCTGAATCCAGGGTGAATTTTTCTTTCCTACGCTCTGCTTCTTTCTCCCTTACCCAGCCCTGCAGCTAACCTTTGGCTAAACTTTGTTTTCTTTGTGGCTCTTGCCCCAGCAAGCTTCCAAAGCCGCCAAGTCCTTTTCAGGACTATCACCTCTCCAAGTTTGATAACTACAAAACTAGGAACTTGGTGTTAATGCTTATCCTTTAGGTTTTGTATGTAAGAAAATTCTACTGCTTCAGTCCCTCTCCTTTCAAATAAACTACGCTGGATTGCTTTCTATAGGCTTTATTTCTTCCAATGTCTTAAGGTGCTCAGCTTAAGTAAGGTTTAATGAAATCTCTTGCCTTAAATACAGGTGACTCCACATATGCAGAAGCATTCAATAATCCATAGAATTCACAACTTGCATATTGTCAAGTTTCCTGAATTGTTGGACCTACTGTGATGATAAGTCATTGACTGCTGTCAACCATTAAATAATTATTCAGGTTTGGGTTTGGGTTTTGTTTTGTGGACAGTGGAATTTTGTAGGTCATTTTTATTTCTTTGGTACAGTTGTATTAGCACAGAAAGTCTGAAGGAAAAGGCATGACACAGATAGAAAAAACCTATTAAATCTGAGACTGCCAAGGCCCAAAACCAGAGCAATAACCCCAAATGAAGAATAAAAAATAATAGCTTTATTATTATTTATTGCACCATTCAAAAGTGTACTACTTGCTTCAGAGCACAGCAATGTTCTTGCAGTGTTCCCTGGGAGATCTTTTGTCCCAAAGTCACACAGACCTCATTATGTGTTATGTTATTTTATTTTGATTTAGATTAGATAAGAAGTGCCTAGACATCAGCTCAGAGCACTCTGCCAGTTACTTAAAACTATAAAACTCAAATGCAATGCAATCAGTTTAACTCTTCTACCAAGCTGCACACACAGTCAATCAAATATTAGTGGTCCCTTACATTAGTGCACTTACTCCTTCAAAGATGAGGTGAAACACACAGTCTTTGCATTGCCTTGAAAACTGATAGGAAGCAGATCAGGGTAGCATGTGTTGGTGTTTACCTACAAGGCAGTAGCTCCCAAGAGGCATTCTGCCACGTCTGTATGTTCACTGAAGTAAAAATATCTTCACAGTCCAGTCTGGTAACAGGACTAAATCAAATAGTAGATTGCCACCAGCCTTGCCAACCTCAGATGTGTAAAAATTATGAGCTAGACCATCTCAACATTTATGACAAAAATAATTTGATTTCTGAGTCTTAAGATCAAACTCAGTTCACTTTTGATTTTATACTTTTATTTCAAATGGGTCCTGGAATTGTCACATTGTCATTTGCAGCAGGGAGTTGGGGTGTTACGAATATGCCAAATACATCAAGATACACCTGAGAAGAATCAGCAATGTTAGTAACAAAACGTGACTTGTCCAGCTGTACGAACCCTGAGGAGATCATCCCTGAAAATGTCTCGGACTTAGCACTTTGTAACAAAACATGCATAATTTTTATAGTAAATCAATACATTTCAACTAGTTATATATTTCAGATCAAGAAGTTAGCTGGTTGTAAGATTCCTGACATGATTTCCTTACTGCCCTTTACATACCAGCAGAAATACGTACTACTGAGAAGACAGTAGTGGAGTTTACTGGGATTTAAAGCTAAGGCTGCATAAACACTGAGCTGGTCTCATTAGTTGCTGCAACTTCCAGTCTGAGGCGGTGAGGTGATATTTTCTTTCAATCCCTTTCTCAGACTATGCTGTTTCTTCTAAATATTGTGTAGAAACAGTTCAACTGTTCTCATGAATATAGCTACAATTGTTCAGATGTACAAAATGGTACCTTTTTTGTTAATTTTTAATTTTGGCAAAGCAACATTTATGACCTATTGATTTATGTCCATAGAATAGCTAAAGAGATGTCTAAATTTTTTCTGTATTTTGAAATTTTGATGAATGTTGTTCTGAGATTTACTTCCATACCTTGCTAACTTTTCTGGTAATTATTTGAGAAGGTAGCACAATCCAATGACAAGAATAGGAAGAGATAAGTTACATCTGTGTCATACTGGATATTCACCAAGTAAGGAGTTATGATTGCCAATGAAGTTTTTGGCTAGATTTGAATTGTAATTGTATGTCTGATGATAACTCAGGTTGGTTGTTGTGTGGGTGAGTAGGGGTGCTGTTTTTATCTGATTGTGTCTACACAATACACTCTTGCTGTCTAGTAATAGGAATGCAATATAATTGTCCTGGTTTTGGCTGGGAGAGAGTTAATTTTCTTCCTAGTAGCTGGTACAGTGCTGTGTTTTGGATTTAGGATGAGAACAATGTTGATAACACACCGATGTTTAGTTGTTGGCTAGGTAGTGCTTACACCAGTCAAGGATTTTTCAGCTTCCCGTGCTCCACCGACTGAGAAGGCTGGAGGTGCAC
>NW_008795046.1:1460657-1503476 GCF_000699145.1 Aptenodytes forsteri | reverse complement strand
CCCACCGGGGAGGAGTGCGCGAGCGGCTGTGTGGCGCTCAGTTGCCGGCTGAGGTTAAACCACCACAATAATCACATCCAAATGAGTTTTAGTCTTCCTAGCTTGGGTATCAGCAGCTGAGAAATAACACAATTTCAGTTCCATGCCTTCCAAGCTGGATGAAGAAAGATAACTCAGTATTTTATTGCACTTCTAATGGTAGCATGGCTCCGTCCTTAACGTTGACTTTTCTTTATTGTTGCACCCATGATTTTCAGGCTTTCCAAATCTGTCATTTAATTTTTAATAACTATTTGCTTGAGCATTCAAGTTCCAAAATACCAGTGGCCAAACTTCAGAATCTGTCTTGAGACATTTTTCAAGCTCAGATTTATCCATAAGCTTTGCTAATGGTAAAAATAATAAATTAGAAAATTTTTGGAGGAGAAAGTCTGCAAGCAAATGCAAGATATTCTATCCAAATGGTGTATTAAAACCAGGATAGCAATTTATATAGATAACAGGAAGTGTGTACACCTGTATAACTCAACAATGGAAATTAGAATTGAGGTTTTGATTTCTATAGCTGTTTTTTCATGAACTCAGGTTAGAGGACTGCTCACCATTCATGTAAATATGAAACAATGGAAAAGAACAAGCAATGAGCAGGTCTTTATAGCAGGGAGATAATTTTGAGTCGGGGGGTGAGAAATGTACTTGTTAAGGAGAACTGCTAAACAATAACTGCATGATTTCCATTTTCTAAACCACTCAAGCTGGTGTTTGTTTGATAAAGCCAAAGGGACTTTCTGCATTGGAAAAATGATTAAATAGCAAACATTTTTTTTAAAACATGCAGTTAGAAAGTTATTTCAGAGAAATACCTTAGTATAAGATACTCACGTATCTTCACTGTAAAGGAATGTCTTGCTAATTATGACACTGTGGATAACTCTCACAGTCTTGCTTTGTTTCAATTTGATTTCAATTGAACATTTTTGAACAGTAGTTTAGTTTGAGGTTTTTTTACCACCTTTCAAGCATTTGTACTCTGTGTGTGTGTATATATATATATGTTATTAAACTTATGTGAAAATATGTCTCCTTTGAAAACACATCAGCTGCATCCCTATTTGCTCCCTTAAAATTTGGTAGCAATAATGTACTGGGAAGTGATGATAGAATGTGTTGCAATTATTGTCTTTGGTTATGGACCTTGAGTTCAGGTTAATTTATCTTTTTTATACTTTATATCTAGCTCATTTTTAAATGTTGTTTTGAACAAAGAAGATAGATACCTTTTGAAAATGTGAAAATGAAGTGTTTCATATTTCTGGAATATAACTTTTCAGTTAAAGGTGTTGAATTGAACCATTTTGCTTTTTTCAAAATTCCCTTGTTATCTTTTTAAGCCAAAATACTTTCCAGAATTTGGCCCACATGTATTGAATGTTTCTGTCCTTCTGAACCTCTTATTTCTAAGCAAGCACATAATACTGTGTTGGTGAATAAAAACCATCTGCTCCTCACATGTGAATCATCTGGGGCTACTGTTTGGCACAAAATGGTAACCAAAATGCTGTAGCTTGACTGTGGAGGAAATGGGGAATAGGAAAATTATTTTGTCTTGCATAAATTGCTAAAATATATTTAACTATATATTAATTGTCTTTGAATTAAATCCTTCTGTTCTTGACTGTCTTCCCAAACTAGAGACTGGCAGGCAGCCCTATCCAGAACAAAAGAAACACATGCTTATCTTTTAGTGTGGTTTTAAAATTAGTAGGACCTGTAGCTCATAGAACTTCAGCATTTGTCCAAGTTTACCATGCACTTAAGCATTGCCTTGAAGTGCCATGTCTGCATAAAACGTGGCTGTATTTGAAACACATCCCTGCCTTACGATGCTAACATTAAAGGAAAACACAACTTAAAGTATATTCTGACAGAAGTGTTTTGTTTCCTTCTCTTGCAGATGGGAAGCCAGTGTCGCTGTCTCCACTTGAATCCCAGCCCCACAGCCCTCGGTACACGGCGTCGAGCCAGCGGGAGCGCGAGAGCTTGGAAGTCCGCATGCGTGAGGTGGAGGAGGAGAACCGCGTGCTTCGCAAGCAGCTCAGCCTACACAACTTAAAGTATATTCTGACAGAAGTGTTTTGTTTCCTTCTCTTGCAGATGGGAAGCCAGTGTCGCTGTCTCCACTTGAATCCCAGCCCCACAGCCCTCGGTACACGGCGTCGAGCCAGCGGGAGCGCGAGAGCTTGGAAGTCCGCATGCGTGAGGTGGAGGAGGAGAACCGCGTGCTTCGCAAGCAGCTCAGCCTGGCACAGAGTCGCAGCCCCTCGCACCACCGCGGCAATCACTCCAAAACCTACTCCATGGAAGAGGGGACAGGCGACAGCGAGAGCCTGCGGGCTGGCATTGTGGCAGGGAACAGCTCCGAGTGTGGGCAGCAACCAGCAGTGGAAAAATGTGAGGTAAATAAACAAAAGGAACCTGCCAGAAACAAAGCTTGATAGATTTGATCCTTTAAGGACATTGCAGATCCCTATCTCCTTCCCCCTGAAACTTGCTGCTCAGAAACCAGCCTCTTAAAGGACTACTGGGCACAACTTTTTAGATATTTTTTAATTATTCTTTTTTTAAAAACTTTAAAACATTTAGTCATCTGAATATCTTTTGAGTTATTATTTGATCAGAGTTTTTTGTCTTTTTCATTCTTGTGTCCCCCGTCCTGGTGTAAAAATCAAAGCCTTGTTCCAAGCTGACTTCAATACGGCTGTGCTGATAAAGACCTGTGGCAAACTGACCTTGTGTGTTTCTAGATTAAATGAAAGCGCCACAGTGCTTTGAAACGCCTTATTCCTTTGTTTGTGCATCTGTACTAGACCAGTTCAGGGTTTACCGTTAATTAAATTGTGGCTTAGGAGCCAGCCTGTGCTTTTGAGTCACTTTCAGGAGTGTATCTGGATGCTACTGTGGAACCACCTGCTTTGTGTGAGCTGTGCACAAGAGGTGTGGTTAGCTGCAGGGAACAGGAGATCTGTTTCTACGAAGGTTTTGGGGGGTTGTTTTGGTTTGGTTTTCCCCATTTTATGCCCGTAGGTTTGTGGATGTCATCCAGCTATTTAGTTGCCAGGTATCTGAACGATGACAGTTCCGAATCTGGATAGATCCAAAACAGAAAGTCTTGCTTAAAGGCCTTGTGCCAATCCCAGCTGGTGAAAATATCAAAAATAATTCCTCCATTTATTTCTACAAGGAGGGTAATACCTTATCACCTTTTATCTTGCTTTCTGCTGCTGGGAAGATAAAAGTTGAAAGAAAATAAGTGGAAGAGAAAAAGAAGTCCTAATTACCTCTTCAGATAAAGTCTATTTAATGGGCAAATATCAAATATAGTTTAAAAATTAATTATTGCTTTCCAGTTGGACATCTTTGTCCATCGGTGTGGAAAAAGGGACGAACATTATTTTAAGGAGAGGGAAAAGGAGGAATCTGTTTTTCATTTTCCCTCCTCCCGATAACGAGGGTCTGATTTTCCTCCCTGTAAGCATTTTGGCATTTCTTTTAACAAGGGAAGGTTCAGGCCATCAATAAGCAAACCTCACTTCTCCCTTATTATCATGCCAAGCAGTGATGAGCTGAATCTCAATTCTTGGTTGTTCAATGTACCAACCAATTTGGGACACAAAAATAGCAGCTTAAAGGAGGAATAGTTTAAGTGGCCTTCCAGTTTATAATGTTTTTTGCCAATAAATTTACTTGCTTAGTGGGGTTTAGCATTGTGCTGGAGGCAATGGTTATATAAAATATGAAACCTCACTTTATTTGCCAACCCCCTATCTCACCGCACACTATTTTGATAACGAAATAGCTTTTTCTTCTTTTTCTTAAGGAATTCACTCAGTAATTCAGTAACAGCAATGGAAGTTAAAATTAAACTTCCTTATTATCAGATTTGCCAGAGGTCTCATCGTTTACCCTATTACTGTAGATTCTGGTTCCATGTTTGTGTGAGTGGTATCTTGACTGCATTCACCCTCTGTTTTCAGTGCTTCAGCGGTGTAAACTAAATCTCTTTTAGCCTCTGACCCTGGAATATATTACAGCTTCAGTCAACAACTTGGGTAGAAAGAGACAGGGGTCCTGAGAAGAAGACTGGGGCTCTGGGGGAGACAAAGAGAGCTAGGAATAGGTTGTTTATTTAATTGAGGCAGTTCTTTGAGATTTACTGAAGCTGACATTTCAGAATCTAATTTGGGATGGTCTTTAGTGATGATTAATACATTTGAAAATGCAGTTACAATGAATGAACGTTAAATATCTGATAAAGCATAATCTGTGTGATAATAATTGTGATCTATATCAAAAAATAGTGGGTTTGTTGCATTCCAGCCACTGCTTCCTACTCTGTTGCATCGCAGGAAGGCTCTTCTGATATTATAAAATGGACGAGCATTATACTGCAAGAAAAAGTCAGAGTTCCAACCAAGGGCCTTCTCTCTGGAGGGAGCAGATCCCTGTCGTGCCTTCCCAGTAGGAGACAATTTTAACACAAACCTTGGAAATATAAGTAAGAGTAATCCTTACACAGACGTAGGCACAAATAACAGGCTTCTGCAGAAGAGCTAGTGGTGATAGAAGCTAACAGAATTATATGACTCTTTCTCATGATGTTATCCCAGTATCTTTCCAGCTTGTGCCTCCATAAACTGGGCATTTAGTTTGAATTAAGTGTGCATTTATAAATATTTTTAAAAGAGATTATATATTAGAAAATGGTTAATGAGCAGTATAGCATTTAGTAGGTTAGCAGGATACTTAACATTTGAAGCATTTTTACAGGCATATTTGTATTGTTACTATTCTCAACGGTGTTGCTCAATAGGGTTAAGTGTGTAGTGCTCCAGAGCCACAAAGAACAGGTCCCCACCAACTTAATCACTGTAAAACACAGGAAAAGCAGATGTTACTTGCCTCTGGGAAACATTTGTAGCTTATTTACATTTTTGTAACATGCTTTTAATATCTCTTAACCACATTCAACAATTATTTATGAAGGATTAAGTAACTGCAATGGAAGGCCTGGCTAGTACTACTGGAAAATTATTGAAGTATGAAATGCTTTACCGAAGATTATCTTTAGCTATAAGAACTAATTAGAGTTTGTTAAGCTTGTTATTTCACCATTCCAAAAAGTAGCCTGAGGAGGAAAAAGAATATCTGTTTATCTAGGCACCTTATACTCCTCATCAGTGTGGGATCTAAGGCCCAGTTCTTCATGTGGTTTTGGATATTTTCTTCCCATTAATATTACCCCAGAATGGACTTACATGAAATACTGCTTTCATGAAATTCTGCTTTCAGAAAGTTTTTCCTGGTCTGTAGTGGTTAAAGTAATAGTTTCTAAACCACGTTAGCATGCACCTTGGATTATTCAAACTCCCTTTCCTAAAGAAGCTTAACTTCCTTAAATGCCTTTCAGTGCCGGGGCCTGAGCGCTCTCTAAACTATTTAAAATCAAAAAGAGTTCTCTTTGTGTCCCTGATCCCCAACCTATAGGAAGAACAGCTTGATTAACTTCCACAGTGTTTTGATTAGCTGTTCATATCATATAAGCAGAGGAAGAGTTAATTGAGTCTGGAAAGCAAGATGTATCATCATTTAATCTGTTGCTGCAGTGAGTTCCATAGTCTAAAAGCAGCTCCAGTGAATGGCCTGTGTCCAGACTTCTTGAAACATCTACTATTGATGAACATGCCTATCATTCAATTTAAAAAGAGCGTTGTAGGAGGATGGACACTGTCAAGGAGCTCAGCTTAGTCCCACAGTGACTTCTGAATATCCAGGCTAGAGTTTGATGACTAGAATTATCATGGATTGTAAAACAGCGAGGAGCAAGTGTAGCATGGAGAGCCTTGGTGTGAGATGTTTGGAGGGACATGTTGAACCAAGCAGAGAGGCTGCCACATGTTGTGGAAGTTGGAACATTCTTGGCTTATCTGGCTTCACTTCTAGGTGTTAGCTGCAGTCATCGAGTCTGGAGGTTGTGTTAATCACAGTGGCCAGTTCTGGTGGGATGGGGATACAATCTTCTAGCCATCTGCAGGCAGAAAATGAGGAGTTTGAGAAAGCTGTGATGCTGCCAACCAGTTTCATAATCTGGGAGTTGATGCTTACAGTAGTATACAGAGGAGGATGCAAGTTATTTGAAGTGCTTCCTTCTTCCAGCCACTATTGCCCTGTCTTGCCAGGATTTGGCTACAGCCAGTTGCTCTCTATCCAAACATGTATTTGGAACAAGCATGGAGAAAACTGGAAATAAAACTTCCTTTGTTAGGATGCAAACATCTGCAGACAGTTCAGGTTGTTGAGCTCATGTTGACTTACCAATTTTCCCACTATTTTGTTTAACAGTTAAACAATGAGGGAGAGGAAAGTGAATCAAGAAAAGGAGAAACAGACTGAGTCTTGCAGCATGCTGCAGGCAAAAACTTTGGAAAAAAAGGACTAAGTTTCTATTCTCTCTGAGGATTATTGCTCTTTCCTGTAGCTGATCGCAGGCAGCAATAGAAGAGATAAATAGTATCAAACACCACAGAGAGGCTGAGCAGAAGGTATATGGATGCCTGTGTCTCTGAACTGGAGAAGGATATTCAGAAGAGCAGCAAGTGCTGTCTTCTCACTGTGCCTTGGCTGAAACAGCATGCAAGACAATAGCACCTGCTAAAAGACACCAAGGAAAGCATACTTTTAATTTTGAAACAAAGTGATTTAGGAAAAGGAGAACAGATGCGGGAAGTCCTTGACAGAATCAACTCTGATTTTGTGGGGATTTGAAAGGTGGAGAGAGAGGCTGTGAGGAGAGCTTTTCTGATAAGTAGATGTAGTATAAAATGATGTTGACAGTGATATGACAGCGCTATTCTGTCAAAACCCATAAAATGTTTGTGTCTGGTCCAGTGTCTTCAGGTGAAGTGTTTAAAGCAGGCCTAAAACTGTTCTCAGTTAATTTGATTTTAATTGGCATTGAAGGGAAGGCTCTTAGGTCTTCCAAAAGCCTGAGAAAGACCAGGTGGCAACCAGAGAGGAGGCAGTGCATGCAGTGTCAGGAATCTGTGCACACACAGGAACCCATGCCCATGAGTATGGTACAAACCACTGCTGCAATAAAAGTTGTCAATAACCAGTCTCTGTTCTCCCGTATTGTTATCACAAGAGAGAAGCACAATCAATTTTTGCAAAGTGCTGAGCATGCTCAACTCCCATTGACTTTAACAGAAATTTAAAGTGCTGAATACCTCACAGAGCTGTTGCCAAAGTGTACTGCAGTATCTTTTCTTTTCTCACACCTCTCTGGACAGACAGTTGCCTTATTAATTCAAGTCCTCTTAAAACCTCAGATCTTCAATGTGCCTCAGTTTGTGAGGCATACTGGGGCTGGAGGCAGCTGCGATGTTCATGTGGGGGTTGCACAATGGCACAGTCACTTGGCAATTATATGATTCAAATTGTGCCCTGTACCAGGCGGTATTAATGGATGGGGCTATGGACCTTTTAGACGTGCCCAACACATGCCACCTCTTGTGTAAATCTGCTTCTGTTACAAGCCAGACTTTGGGAATCTATGACTATGTGAGGAGGCAGAATTCCTCATTTGTTCTCTGCGTAGTGGGCTTTCTGTGGAAAATGAGAGCTGTGTGTGTGAGAAACCAGCTAACCAAGCTTCAAATGGAAGCCAAATGAGGCTTCCCTGCAGTTTCACAGCTGTGTCCCCAATCGCAGCTTTGTGCTGCCAGCATGGTGAACTCTCCTTCATTTCTGTGACCACTAAGGAAAATATGGAAGCTGGAGTCAAAACTTGCTAAGATTAATTTTCTTTTGTCCCCAGGGAATAGCAATGGCTAATTTTAAAACCAGAGAAGAATAACATAACAGCATTTTTCAAATTATTACTTGCTTCCTTAATAATAATGACTAGTAGCACCTTTTCAATTTTCCCTTTCCTCTTGAAGGGATGAGTAAACTGCCTCATATTAAAAGGGCAGTAAGAAGGCACAGAATAAGTGATAGTTTACCAAGGTGCTGGAGTGAGGAGAATGTGTGGGGGAGGGTTGCATTTAACTTCACTTTAACACTGCCCAGTACAGCCCATACTGTGGTATTCATAGGCAGGGAAGCGACCGCGTGCCTTCACAGCTTGTGTCCTATCTTATCACTGGGATGCATCCAGCCCCTGGCAAACTGGTTGTCCCACTCATGCTCACCCATCAGAGCTTGCTCTCCCTCTCCTTAGTAGCTGTCCTTAAGATGGAAATAATGCAAAATTTCTAAGAGCATATCTGCTTCTAATTATCAGACACAATTTTAAACTTCAATTCAGAAAGTTGAAGTGTCTGCATGTTTGCATACTCAGAATTTTGTGTGCTGCTAAATGGGTATGTGTGTGTGTACACATGCGCACACATATGCTCTTAGCTAATAAATGCAATTCTGTTCAGATATCTGATGTAATTTAGGGATAGTAATGACTTTGGAATAATGATGGTGTTATAACTCAATTAAGATGTTTTTAACAAACTGCCTCAAGTGGGCTGCAAACAGCTGCAAAATGCCCACTCAAATCTTTAACAATCACTGCACTAAATAATAGCACTGTCATGTATGTGCTCTCCTTAATGAAAGATAGAACACAGGAGCAGGCTTTAATTTTTGTTCTTTTTGTTCCTTTTCTCCCACAGACCATCCACGTTGCCATTGTTTGTGCAGGGTACAATGCCAGTCGGGATGTTGTCACACTTGTCAAGTCTGTCTTATTTCACAGGTAAAGGTAGCTTTCTTCTCTCGTATATTGTATATCTGATCATGGCTAAATAAGCTCTTTTTACATTTACTCTCTTACTTCAAAAGAAAGTCAGATTCCCTTCCCTGGTTGCTTTTCCTTTGGAAGGAAGGAAGCATGAAATTTATGACCACCACAAATAGATTCATCTGTGTAAAGATTTCTGCAGTGAATTAGAGGGATCAGAGATCCACCTGCTACTCCTGTTGCATTGTGGGAATAGTGACAGTATCCATCTGTACTGTAAAGCATCTGCACACTCCTGAATGTTGTAAAATAATAATAATAGTAATAACAGCATTGTATTCATTTAGCCTATTTCTGGTATCAGTTTATGGCACAGGTGTAGCTGGTAATTTAAAAGCCATACACATAAATACACACTGGTTACTTGACTATCCCAGCTTCCCATTTGGACATTTATTTTTCAAAGTAAACCTGTTACTACTGTCAGTATTATTTCATTAAAGTCAGATCATTTATTCTGGCTTTGGAAGAGCTACTTGCAGCCCCACAGAAGGCTTTGCAACCTGGTTTTAGCACATGGAGCATAGTTAGATCCCAAAATCGAGAGGCATGTACAATGAAGACAAAACAACCAATTCCCTTAATAAACAGCAGCTCCAGAAAAAGAGAAATGGTATTAAACTGTGTGTGGGCATATGAGTATATCCCTTGTCCAGTTTAGTAATGTCTCTCAGATGTTTTCCAACGGTGTTGCAGAAAGTGGATCAAAATAGCGACCTGAGAGACTAATCAGATTGATTGACTCAAACAGGACAAGACGACTAGTAAAACATGCATAGAGTATAAAGAGTTTACTAAGGAGGTAGTTTCAATACGCTGCTTTATATTGAACGATATTTTATACCAGGTAGGATGACTATTGTTCATGTCGTGCTAATATCTTCTTATAGCTAGCTGGAGTGGGGAATTCCAGTCCCCCACCTTGCCCCTTATGTTTACCTCCAATCCTCTGCTGGAACAGTCTTAGTAATCACTCCCTTACAATGGCTTTAGTACACCATTTTAACCATTACCCATTTTTGGTAAGCTTCATAAAAGAATGTAAATTCTCACCTTGTACAATGTGGAAAAAGTCTCAGTAAATATTGTTTAAGATGTCAGCTAGAGTGCAGGTGGAGAGGGGGAATTCTCCAAAATATGAGAGCAACTTTCACTATCAACACATAGCCTTTGCAAGTCTTTCCAGAGTAGCATGTTCATGTTAAATGAGGGCTAGGAGCAGGAAAAACAATGCTAAAATAAACGTAACAAAAGCAAAACAACAGTAAAAATCTGTATCATGCTCTGTGCAGAATTTTTCTGAATGTTAAAATCCTGTTAAATTTTAAAACTATATCTATTTGCAATTAGACTTCTGAATTATTCAGTGTAAACTGGCTTTATATTGCAAAGATGTGGGGTGTTTTGCCTATTTTGATTGCTGTTTCTAAGGTATTTCTTGCAAATACGCATTTTTATGGTGACATGAGTTATCCTAGTGGTTAGCTTCTCAGCGTTTTTCTCTCCTAGTACTTGCATCCATTTTGAGAAGAGTACTATTCTGTAGGTTTCTAAATGTGCTGTAAATAATAGGATTCTCACAGCTCAAAGGTTTATACAGTCTCTTTCTGTGTTACTTAAAGGAAATGTCCCCATTTTACATAAGCCACTCATCTGAACAATTAGCAAACTTATAAACAATTCTGCCATATAATGGCAGAATTATGTAATTTGGAAATATATTTAATTAAAAATATGAAACCAAAACAAAGGGAAGTAACATTGGTATTTCTAAGTCTGGTGAATTCTGCCCTTGTCAAGAACATTTTTGCTGTTTGGCTAGCAGTACTGCTCATCTCAAAGGATTTGTCTAGCTCAGCAGAGGTGATCAAGATAAAGTCCAGTATAGCTAATGAAACTTTAGTACAGTTACATTCAAGATAACCTATCTCGCTTGTTTGTTCAAAACGTACTTAAAGACAAATCTAAGTCCATTCCTGCCTAGAACTAGCTTTTCTCACTAGGCATTAAATTGTTCGCTAGAAAGGGAATATGTTCTCAAAGAAGAGACAGAGCTTCTTACAGACATTTCTTCCTTATCTTCTAGAAAACACAGGCTTCTTAAGCATCTATTGATGCTATGGCTACATGTGCAGAGGTCCATGCCTCAGAAACACTCCTTTCTTGGTTCTTTATCTTTGGAGTGGCAATGGTGAAGAAGGCTGGAGAATAAACAACAAACAAACAACAAACTCAGCTGAAAATTGATTTAGAACCAAGATTCCTTGCACTGGTTGCCATGTGCAAACAATGTTATCTTGGAGACTGGTATGCACTTCAAAAATTAGGATGATTGGAAAGAAGGCTTCTTTTATTCGCTAGGATCTACTTAATTGTAGGAAGGAAGGATGGAGACAGGTCATGATACTGCATTAGGAGGAATGAGTTAGGAGAGTTGGGAGGTGGTTGGTTCAGATGGTGGATGCTTCATGATATCAGTAGCAAGTTCACCATCTGACTTGAGGGTCATCAGTGAAAACACACATGGAAATGTGTCGTCTTCTAACCCCTAGATGTGCACCAGGGAATGCATCCTAGCTGACATTGTCCAGTAAGCCAAGCAAAACAGACATTCGAAAGGACTGTATGTTTCCAGTGGAGAAGAAGTTTGCTTTTTCTATCCTAATCTCTAAAGTTAGACTACTGGTCCTTCATTTGTAGTATCACCACATTCAATCTCAAATATAGTTTTGCAAGAACAGAATGAACATGCCTCCAAACGTATTGTCAAAGAGATTTTTTTTTCCTTTTTTGAAGTTTCTGATGATCAGTGTTCAACCAAACCTGATATAGCAAGTGCAGAATTTGCCTGTAACAAGAGTGTAAGAGAGTGTATTGTATAATTGAAAGACGCTGGTGTAGAAATCACAGCTGTTATTATGTAGCCAGGCACAGTGTGGGTTCTCCTTGGGCAGCTGTACCATTACACCTCAATCCTGCCCTGCAACACCCTGAATACAATCTACTGGTTAAACAACTGGCCCCTCAAAGCAACCACACTTAATATCCTCATCTGTTCCTGCTGCACATCACTTGGTGTTTGTTGTAAGAGCACTGATTTCAGTGAATCTGTCTGGAATTCATGGCAATGTCATGTGCTTTTATTAGCATTTCCATGTAGTTTAGTAATTAAAGCATGTTTTAGCTATGCATTTTGATACAAAAAGAGGTACCTAAATTCCCTACTTCTGTAGGGAATCCCTGCTTCTCTAATAGAAAAATTCTGAGAAAAGGAGGCCATGTCAGTCTAACCATCTTCCCTCCATGTATTAACATGTTTGTTATACTCCCAACTTTGAGCTAGAGTGCTAGATAGAGACACAAAACAGCAGGGGTGCTGGGTCATTAAGAATAAAAACTCCAGGAGTTTCTATAGATGGAGTGTGCAGTCTCTTCTCTCTTGCATGCATGTACAGCAAATCCTGCATATTGAACATTTCAGCTCTCCTCAGGTTTAAAAAAAGCAAGTTTCTGATTCTAGTCATACCATATATATTGTGAGACTTAGGCAAACTACTCATTCAAACCATTTGAGAAACTATATCCATCTTTGGGTTCCAGAGAGTGGGAAGAGGAGAGGGAAGGGGTGGTGTGGTTGATTCCGTATAAGAACACCGTAGTTCAGAAATGTGTTTCATTCCCAATGGAAAAGGAGCCTGATTCCAGTTTTGTCTTTAGAAAACGTATGCTTAAGCCACAAAATCCCAGCAGCTTTTAACACCCAGTTTGACATAACTGACAGTCTGTTCTCAGGAGGAGACTCAGCAGAGCTGGGATAGTGCAGGGTTTGCAGACTGTGATAAATATACGTTGGCAGTGCTGCACAGGGGGAAGCTTGTAGAATGAGTACTTAGTCCTAGTCTGCAACTTTCCTGCTTTCCTCTCCTGGGCATCTAGTTCCTAATTATGACAGACTTTATAAATCTGTTGCAGGGGTGAAAAATCTTCTGTCTGAGCCAGTTTAACACAGCCAAGCTCATATCACTGTGTCCTAAGTGCAACTTAACTTTAGTTTTTCCGAAGCAAAAGAGACAACACCAAAAATGAAAGATACTGGGTCAAATGGGCAAAACGAAATGCAGGTGCTTTTGGAAACGGTACATATAGTAGTATGCAAAAAGCATCTGCATTTCTTTTTCAAAACTGAAGCAGTGTCCTGTGGCTAATAACTCTCCTTGAAACTTTTGCAACTACTGGTCCAAGTTGCATTGGACATTTTCAATGTTTTACTCTGTTTCTGAAAATCGTAAAGCTTAGAGTGCCACAGAAACAGCCCACGAGTTATAGTTTTATATTGCAAAGGTAATTTCTGTCTCTGCTTAGGTAAGTCTTAACTTGAGTAAGAGCTAAAATGATTTTTAATGTACTCATCTTTTCCAAAGACATGCTAAACACCATGTTTCATTTGGGAACAACGAAAGGCCAAAATTACACAATTATAACATGTTGCTGGCAGTTAGGTCGACCTGAGAATCTGTGAAAAATTAACTTCTCTTTTGTGTCAGCTAATACTGCCTTTTTTTTTTCCTTTGTTAGTCCCTCTTCTTTGGAGAAGTCACTGTGGTTACTTCTTTAGCTGTATGCACCGTCTATCCAACAGCAATAGTGGCACAGTAATGGTGATGGGGTTTCGTAGTGTAAACAAAACCAGTCAACTAGACAAATGCTTTCTAATACGAAGTAGCCTCTTTGTTTTAAGAAGGCTGCTTATAACCTTAAAGTTAAGCATATGTCTAAGCATTTTTAAGATTAGGATATTAAACTGTGTTATAGATAGCTGTATGAACAAGCTTTTTTTCTTAGAACAAGTAGAATAAGGCAAAGCAAATGAAAAATCTAAATTAAATAAAAAGAATGACATGTAATTTCCAAGTAAGAGTCACAAGTCAACACTGGCTGGTAATTAAAGCTTATGTAATCTAATGGCTGTATTCCATGGAGACTACTTTGCCTTAATGGAGTTAATTTGAGAATTTAAAACCTCTGTCATTGTTTCCAACTTTTCTAATGTGTCAGTCTATTTTGTGGGAGATTCTTCTGGCAAAAACTATAAAGCGTGAACTGGTTTCTCTGATCCATATAGATGCATCAATACTACACACTTCTTTTTGTATTTTCTGGCTGTCCTAACAATGGAGGCATAATGGAGAAAGCAATGTTAGAAAAAAAATCTGCCCATGAAATCTCTTACTATTTCCCAAAGTGCTTCTATAAGTTAACACAAAACAAGAAGATCCATGAATGAGGCAGCTAGTGCATCTCCAATAGTTTGGGGAGAATTTTAATCAATACTGGATGTGAAGGGGTATGAAACATCTGTAATGATTTTCACATTAAAATTCTCCCTGTATGAGAGAGGGATTGTCATATGGGCATTAGGAAAAAAAAATTTCCCAAGCTGCCTTTTATGATTTCTGTTTGAAGTTCTTGTAACCATTTGTTACAGATATAAAAGGTATTACCTTGTTGTGCTTCCCTTAATAAAGTATAGGTTTTGGAAATAAACCCCCTGGGCTACTGACCTTTTTATATTCTTAGAAAATAAAATTCCTCTGTTGCAGAGAGCAAACTGTGCAACTAAGCAGCTGCTTTTTGAATTGCTAACAATTGAGCTATGGAATAATACAGAAGGGAAGAGTGAGTCTTGGTTCACTACTCCCTTTTTCAATTGTAGATTTTTGTATTTAACTCTGTGGCAGTGGCTGTTCGAAAAGAATGGACCACAAATGCTTGAGCAAGCAGATCAAAACTCCGATGAAGAATAAGAAGTTTTGAAATGTAAAAATAAGACGTCACGATAAAAAAAAAAAATAGAAATGGGTACCTCGGAATAGGCCTCTAAATTCGTAGCCTGACTTTTAGAATTACTGACTTCTTTTCATTTTACTAAGCTTTATAGGACCTCAGCAATTCTGAAAATGAGAGCATTCATTTAAGCTCCTATATTTAGGCCTAAGAGCCTATATTTAAGCATCCATGCTTGAAAATCTTGGCCAGAATCTCTTTTAATTCACTTTTGAGGAAAGCAATTTAGGAAAATAAATGTGTGCTCTTTACGTATGGTTTACTTTGTCAAATAGTGTTCTGATCTTAAGATAAGTGGAAATAATTTAATATATGAAGATTTGCAGTTTTGTAAACAGAGTGGTTAAAATCTTGAGTTTCCACTTGATGGGAAATACCCATATTTTGAAATGGCATTCTTCTGCATTGACATCAGTGCGTCAGCATTTTCCATGTAGCAGAAACTGTGAAAAGTTGTAGCTGGTAAAAATTCAGATGTTCAAAATCTTTGAGGTAAATGAGATGAGGTGATTTCTGGGCCTTGGGAGAAATTCTCCGGCTGTTTCAATACCTGCTTCAACAGTGAGGAATCTGGAAGACCTGGGGCTCAGAGTTCAAAGGCTGTCTGTTCTGAAACCCGGGACACTAGAAACCTTGACTTCCAAACATATGAATTCATGTGAATACTGGGAATTTTCCAAAACCTATTGATTTTGTAAGAGAAGTTTATCAAAATTGTCATATATTGACCTATATTATTGCATAGCTGCATATACTGTCATCATTTACAGTATAGTGCTTTCTAGCAGTACAGGATATAGCCAACCTCTACCATGTGTGGTTCTTTCGCTCTCTTGACGTGCCCAGTGGAAAATGAGTTATATGGAATAACATATACATTAAAAATAAACACAACACACAGCTGTGCTTTGAGTTGGTTAGAGAAGTTGAAGTCAAAGGAAGTCCACCTCACATTTGGAATGAGGGAAGAGGAGGTTTGTGTTGGTCATCACTTTCTCTGAGACTTGATTCAAGGTTCCCTTCAACCCAAGAAAATGTCCTGCACTGAAGTCCTGAGGCTCAGGGAATTGGAAGGAACCTGTCGGGTCATCTCATTAACTCCCCTGCTATTGCAGGAAACCACAGCATTGAAATCCTTTTCATAACTTGATCTACCTTCACAACAGAAAGAAGTTGGGTTGTTCTTTAACCAGAGCATCATATTTTTCCAGTTTCATGCCACTCAACTTCCACTAGCAAACTTCAGTGTCTTCAGCTGCTCGTTAAAATTCTTCAAAGGCCATGCCACCCTTCTTTGTTACCCAAGTGAGGGATTCTCAAGCCTCCCTCTGGAAGACTCAGGTATCTTCCAAACTTTTTAAATTGTAGCTGCTAAATGCCTGTGAAGGATAGCTCTCCACATGGCTATCCCTTAACTTGTCATAGGAGCAATAGTTTGATTTCAGTTTTATAAACCTCATATCCCAAAATGTCTCTGTCCTGGACAAAGACCAGTCTGAAGAATGGAATAGCTTTCACTGACACCAAATGGTACAGCAAAACATCTGAGTCTAATGAAAGGTAGCTTTCAGTGGAATCCTGCACAATATCCTGATTGTCACCCCTAATTCTTGCAGCCAGTGATTCAGTCATGTTGGCAAACAATTAAGAGGAAAGATGACATCCCTTTCTCATATCTCTTGAGAAAGATTTCTCATCTTACAGAATCTCTTCTGTATCTTTTACAATGGATGCTGGTTGATCTTTACGCTTCTGAACTTGTTTCATAAACACTTTGAAGCAATCCATATCTTTTAGGCTTTGCATATTGCAGACACCAGAAGAGGTAAAAGATGTCATCTGTGTGTATGCTAGTACTGTTACCTTCAGAAGGTCTTCCAGGTTTGCGTCTGTGCTCTGTTGGCTTCTAGCACCATGCTAAACCTCACATTTCACATAAGTAAAATCTCATCTGGAGTAAAATTTTCTGTGACTGATGCACATTTAGTTGTAGATGTCAGCGGGTCACTCTTCTGTTTTGGGGATATATTTTTGTAAGTGATAATCTTCTGCTTTGCCTCTGACACATACTTTCCTTCCAGCTGAATCTTTACCATGAGGCTAACAACTTGAAAGAGATTTCTGTGTAGGAGTACAGCTACTCCTTTTTTCTTTCTCCCAGTAGGAGCTGAACTAAAGAAAATGTCACCCACCTGTTCCCATTTAAGTTTCATACACTCTGGGTCATTCAGATAAGTATGAACTGCCACTGAACATCTGAGTGTCTTTGTATCAGATTTTTTCTTTTCAACTAGTGTGTTTCATCTTCAAATATTTTATATCAATTCCATTTAACTAAATGATGGTTTGAAAGAAGATTTAACTTTCTTGTTTTTAACTGATTTTTTACTCTTCTTGTTCTACTTTGCAATATACATAAATGACCCTGAAAAAAAGGAAAAGAAATTACTAAAGAACACCAGCTGGGAAATAGTCCTACCGGATACCAGACTCAGCCCCTGCTAAGCAGAGGGACCTATGTGGAATGTGTATGTTTACATTCAACACCTATTTGCCTTGAGATATGGCTTTGCCTGTACCCAAAGCCACTGGTGTTGTACTTTGTTTCTCTTGGTCTTTTCTCTGCTAATGAAATGTGTTTCCTGATCACTGCTATTTCCCGATCTTTTCTTGGCAAGGTGCCTGGTTACTGCGGAATCTGCGTGAGCCAGGATGTCCTCTTCTTCTCTCCTGCTGGGCTGGTGAAGCAGATATAATTGCTCTGATCCCTTTAGCTTGGTAATGGGATGCTCAGCAGCTGGCAGCCTACGCCTTTCCCTCTCCCCTCCTCACTCCGGGGCAAGCTGGAGATCGAAAGACCTTTGTCTTTTTGGAAAGCATGTTGTGGCTTAGTGTTTTGGATATTGTTAAACACAGATCAGCTGTGGGTTTATTCTGCCATCATGATTATCTCATCTCATCTCATATATAAGGCTTCTAACCAGCCCTTTTCTGGTTTTCCAGTAAGCACATAATTTGATCCACAGTGTCCTGGAAGCCAATACAACAGCTTCACTGACATCCCTGGGTATTGGATTGGATCTTAGGTATGGTATTTCTAACACTGCAAAATCCAGCCATACATTGCTTCTCACACCAATCTCCTCTTTCTGCTGAGAGGTGTGTTATGAACCATCATATGTATTTTTACGTTTTCTTGTGGACTTTGTTCAGTGAGAAACAGTATTACTCATCAAAGCAAGAAGAGTAGCATTAAAGAGAAAGGCACATAGTGTTCATTAATGCAGGAAATGGAGAAAGAAATAACCTTCATCTCTTGGGTTAAGCCCAAAAGTGTAAAGAAAGTACATTGGCCTGGACTAACATAGATTTCCTCACTTCTCATTCACACAGCAGAATGCAGTAGCATCAGTCATCTTCCACTTCAACCAGCATCTGAAACTAAATGCTCCTCTTTTTAAATGAAAAATATCAGTTAACAAGTACACCCATTTACCTTTACAAATTTCACAGAAATGAGACTCCACTATTCCACCCTAGGGATCGAAGAAAGGTTGAGCCAATGCTAAAGTCTAAATGAACCATCTGTCTTCTTAGTGGCTTTTGCAAATTCTGTCCTTCTCTGCTGACAGGGAAAGTTGCTAAGCTAGGGATAAACATGGAAGACTACAAATCGTGGCTAAATTCCACTGGCAGGTTTTCACAGTCCTACCACAGAAGTTGTTGCTTACTGTTCCTCAAAGAGAGAAGCAAGGTTAAGGGATTTAAAGATGGTATTTGTAATGTCCAAGTTCACATTACTATAGAAAAATCCATACACTTTGTCAAACCTTGCCACTTTTGCTAATAATGGCTTCGCTCGTCTTGTTTTGAAGCTTTTCACTTAGCCCAAGTCCTGTAAGTACATAGGTGAACCCAAATATGGTGTTTTGAAGTAAAATATTTTCTTTGTTCCTGCTTTTCTTCAACCTCCGTCCCTCTTAGGAACAAGGACATTGGGAGATTTACAGTCTCCGTTCTATTTACTATGGCAGTAGCTAGAAGGCACTCACCTGAAACATCTAATTTTGGGTTCCCATAGGACAGCTGTTGATACCCCAAGTTTCCTGTGTAGAAAAGATGCATGTAAACTCAATGGTCCTGGAATTTCACCTCATTCAGATGATTATTTTTTAACCTTCCCTTCCCTCCCCATTTCTCCACAGACGAGTGTTCTTACCACAAAGATAAATTACCAGGTTGACCCAGAAAACTGAAAGTAATCACTTTCACAGCTCGAGTCCCCAGAGGGGGATTAACTTGGCCTTCTTTTAAGAAACCGGTAGAAGGGACCAAATCCTTAGCTATTATAAATCATCACATTCCACTGAAGTCAAAGGAACTATATTTATTTACAACCACCTAGAAACTGATCCAGTATTTCTATTATTGTCACGTTTATTCAAATTGTAAGTGTCTCAGCACTTTGGCCACAGAGCAGGACTCCACCAAACATGCTGTACACTTTACCTTGAGACCTTAGACATAGATAAAGTTTTGTAAGTTCTGATGTTGACCTTTTACAGTAGGAATTAGAAACCTTTGAATTAATGCATTTCTCTCCCTTCTCATATCAGGCGAAACCCACTCCACTTCCACCTCATTGCAGATGCAATTGCCAAACAGATCCTGGCGACTCTGTTCCAGACATGGATGGTCCCTGCTGTGCGCATAGACTTCTATGATGCAGATGAGCTCAAGGTAAAGAAAGACAAACACAAATGTTACTCATACACTTCTGGTTTCATGTCATCCCTCTTTTATTCATCTCTCTTGATTGGGCACTTGGGGGAGAACTGCTGGCTAAAATATTCTCCCTGGCTAAAACTAATTCTAACCCACGTGATTGTAACCCCAGTTACACTTAGCTAGAAGATACTAAATCGCTAAAAGCAGTGCAGTTTCTCCACTAATGGAATATGTGGTTTAGCAGCTTAGAATTTTACTTACTATCAAGAGAATTCTGGTTGCCCAGGTTGAATTGCATCTGATCACATTATGTTTTGCTAAGGATACTTCTTCCTAGTAGCAGTGGTGGAATCTTAAGTATCTTATTCAATAAGCCCAAGTCTGTTACTGGAAACACTCAACTTCCCTGCATTCCTTAAGCATGGGTGTGTAACACCGTAAGTACACACTCTGACAAGGTATCAATATTCCATTTTGAAATAGCTATCTTCTTTATCTGGATGCCCTTTCAAAAGGAATGAATATGAAGAAAGGAGAGTTCCAAGGGGAAAAAAAAATCACTTACTCAAAGCATAAGTAATTCTCTTTTCATAGTTAGAAAGTTTAAATTAAATCACAGAGGCATGGCATTGAGTTTGAGCTGCACATTTTTTAGCTGTGGAAGTAGAATGAAGTATTCAGATTTTAGCATTTGGAGTTGGTGGCAATAATTTGTATGACTTATCAGACTGTTCTGAACAGCACCCTGAAACAAGGAAAAAACAAAATTTAGCAAATTGCTCTGCTAATTAAGGGATAAATTCAAAGCACACTGTGTTGTAGAATCTTGAGTACAAAAAGTTGCAGAAAGAGATGGAAAAGGAAAAAAATGATCCTTGAGAAAAATATTTTGTTTCTAGCTGTTTTTATTGTTTTATTGGTCCTTCTACATGAAGCCATAAGCTGATACTAACCTAATTAGCTAGAGATCTTCCTTCTGTTCTTTGTAGCTTCATATCAAGGAGGAGACTTGTTCTTGTAAATCTTGTATGTGTCTATATTACATGTGCTTTTCTGCAAATTGTAGGATTTTACAGTGCTTAATTAGCCTCTCAGCTGGGCAAGACAGACCTCTTAGTGTTTTCCTTCTGGTCATTTGGGTATGGTCCAATCCAGTTAAGTAAATAATAACCAAGAGAGCTTGCTTCAGTGATCCCCAACTTGCTGATTTATAGGCAAAACACTGTGCAGATATGAGGCTACAGAGCAAGGTCTTGTTTTGTCTCACCCTCTTCACTCAACTTTCATTTTTATATGGCTGGTGACCTAAAGCAATACTGGACTGTCTTGCATGTAACTCATAGGCTTTAGGTTGGGGACCACTTTCTTACTGGATGCAGGTATTGATGCATAAATACATCTTTCCAGGTCTGCCACTCTTGCTCAGAGCTCATCATACTGCATACCAAGCAATTTCCCTGATTTCAGTAGCCAAAAAATACAGTATAAAGTAGTACTCAGCATAGATGGATGTGACAGACACTGCCAAAGGACAGCAAAGAGTTTTAAATATAAATGGGCTTTTAAAAAGCCAGGTATGATGCTGGCTCATATCCAGATCATTCTGCAAGTTTTAGCAAAGAAGACAGAGGAGCTGTTTACAGACAGCTGTTTACAGACAGCTATAGGAGCTCATCTCATTTGTTTCCTATAGCCTCTAGAGAGGATTTAATGATTGTTTTGGGTTCGTGTATTTCACCTGTACTCTTGGGAGCTATATTATGCTGTCCAGTGTTAAGAAAACATAGAGCTGATTCTGGAATGTTTACTAGAAAGTCTACCTTTCTCTAAAGTGATCTATGAATCCAGTGTTACAGTATACACTATGTTTCAGTTTTAATGACCCTCTGTAGTTCTCTTTTAAACCTGTAATCAATACCAATTGCTGATATTTAAAAGGGTTTAGACTGAACAACGGCATGGGAATTTTCCGCTTAGCTTTCATTCACCAATGTTTCATGATTTTGGAACACATTTTAGCTGCTACAGAAAACATTCCATTTCATGTTTGTTTTTTTCCCTCTGGAAAAGTATGAGCTTCCAGCCTCTTCTAATGCAGCAGGAGCTGGCATGTTAGCTTGAGCCCTTAAGTCCTGGGAAAAGTCCTGCTTCTGCTCCTGCTCCTGCTCCTGTTCCTGCTCAAACAGTGGAAGGAAGAACATAATGTTAGATCCTCCATAAATAGTATGGATGCTTTTTTGTTTTCAAGTAGCTATTTAGAATTGAGGCAACACTTTCTACTAGAGTATTAATTTTTTAAAAGGCAGAATTTGGAGACTAAAATGTTTGGCAATGTTTCTTAAGATATCCTGCAGTTCTTAAAATACATTCTGTTTAGCTTAGATTTAGAGCAACCAGTGTCCTGAAGGAAGGTGTAGAAAATAAGGCTCTGCAGTAGGTGTTGTTTTCTCTCAGGTTTTAGAGGAGAACTGGACACTTCAATGCAAGAAAGGGAAGACAAGGTACCACCGATTATCCCAGAATTTCTAGGGCCAGCAAACCAACATATCTACTTTGTCTGCTGCTGTGAATTAGGCATGCCAAATGTTTCTTTTAAAATTTAGAGAAGACTTATTTTTCCTTTTGCAAGGTGACACAGCTGTTCATGTTCATCCTGCACCACAAAGACCCTACGTTCATTCTCTCCCTAGAGGTGGGTGCTGCCAAACTAACACTAGCCTGCTTGGAAGAGGGATGGAGCACAGGAAAGAATGGCCAGGGAGAGGTCTATCTTTGCTTGAGGAACATGATAGGGGATGGGACGGAAGAGGAGGAGACTTGGCTGTGGAGCTGAGCCAAGATAACAATATTTCCAGGAAAAGGGTCAGACACAGTTGAGATGGGAGCTTGCTGGATATATTTCTTTTAAACAGCTAGTTTGATGAGTGTAACAGCCAGTTCTACTAAGATGCTTGTAACCTCCCTGAACATAACTTGGCTTGTCTCCTCATTGCCTTGCCAATAACCACAAGGGAGATACGTGCTTAAAAGCTCTCCCTCAACTTAGAAGCTGTTCAGATTGTGAACTGTACTGCCAGTGCAACTCTCTCCCATTAACTAAACTTGCTACATGCAGTTAATAATCAGCAGTAAGCATCCTTGAAGTGTGGGCAGCTGATAATGGTGCCAGTAATCGAGCCATTCCATAGCTGCAGACTTCATTCTTGTTCTACTCAGTATGGCCCACACATAACTCTTCCAAATTTATGTGGTCACATATGGCTGTGACTACGAACTGGAAGGTTACCTGGCAATGTAGATTCACTTCATATGATCACATTAGCCATGTTATTCAGCTTTGGTCCTAATGCAGTAGATGTAGCTATTACAGCAATGCATCCCACAAAATAACTGGAAACTGAAAATTGTCTTCTTTGAACATTAAATAAAAGAAAAGAGCATGCCTGTGAAACAGTGATCTAAAAGACCCATTACAGCTGTGACTTGCAAATATCAGGCTGCAGGATATTGTGTTTTTTTCAGTCCAGCCTTACATGAAGAAACTCCAGAGCTAACTATTGAAGATGTGCAACGTGAGCACTTAGCTTCTACGCTTCATTATTCAACGTGGAATCTCATGTCAGTTCACTCACAAGGAAGTATAGGCATTAAACCCATTGTGATCTGCATTGGCCCAGAGCAGAAGGAGCAGCTGATAAAGCAGTACTGTATGTGTGATGTGTGGAATACAGATGAGGCGAGTTTGTTTTTCCAGATGTTGCCTGACAGACTGCCAACATCAGGTGAACTGAGGGAAGCAGAAGGTAGAACGAGCAGTTGCCTGCTCTGCTGTGTGTGAATCTTGATGGCCCAGATAAACGTAGTCTCTTCATCACTGGTAAAACAGAAAAGCCATGTCCTTTAACTAGTTCAACCCACAAACGTGCTGCAATTGATTTGTGAACTTGAAGGTAGGGATGGTGAATAGGTTTTTGCAATAGATGAACAAGTGAAATGTGAAATGTGAAAAGCTCCATACTTTGCTGCATATATGGACAATATTCCAGCTTTTACTGTTCCCAGAAACAATAGACCACAAATCTCACTACCAGTGCTGCCTTAGGCGATTTCATATCAGAAATGTTACATAGTCTGCACACTCAGTCAAAATCAGTGTTGTGATCCAGAGAGCAAAACCAAGCTGGGATAAGGTGTGGCATAAATATCACCTAACCTTAGGCATTTACTTAAGCATGAGATGAGTCACTCCTCAGCCACTTCCATCTGAACTGTGAAAGCAGTTCACTAGGTCAGACGTTGACATCATTTCGTCAGATAGATGGGCAAGGGCTATGAGATTTAAGCAGAAAAATAAAGTTTAATTCTTTAATTATAATTGTAATGTAGCTGGGTCTCAGGGATGTGCCTGTGTGCACTCCCAATGCACTTAAGTTACTAATTCCCAGAGCGGTCCAGGAACTCCCAGGCTAGTCGTCTGCATAGATGAGATAAAGGGCTGGTTTGAGACAGCAGACCAAGTTGAAACTAGGTGATTGACTGAACTGCTGGCCGTCTGCACAAGAAGTATTTGAGAGATTGTTACAGGAGCTGTCCCAGTGGGAATTTCAGACAGTTCTTGAGATTTTCCAGGCAGTCCCTGCTGTGCCTAGACCAATTTGTATGCATAAATGTGTTGACTAACATCCTGGGTGGAGAATCTGGTTGTCCCAGAGATTCCCAGGCAATTCCTGCTGCAAAGTTAATCAACTGCACAAGGGTAAGACAATCAATAGAAACAGTTCCTACATGTGTAGAAATGATCGTGTAGGACAGTCTTTTGTACATACTTAAGATAGTTAGGAAATGTTTTGTATGTAGGTTAAGGTAATCTATAGCGATGGATTAATCATGTCTTGCAGTGGTCATGTAGGACCACAGGCCAGCTGGATTATAAAAATTGGACAGAACCATGTTTTAGGGAGTCTCACCCAATCCCACTAAGATGCCCCTGCAAGGACCCTTACTATGGAGACTCCCTTCACCATCCAGACAGCAACCAAGTGTCCTGTTTGACAAATTGTATTGCCCATGCAAGAGTTACCCTAAGCCAATATCCCAATAATGTTAGCTTTTTCAACATATGCTCTGTTTGTAAGCATCTGTGCAACAAATGACACCAAAAGCAAGTCAAATGTCATGAATTTTTTTGCTACCAGTGGAAGCTTTTGCAATGAATGTTAGCATTGGTGGGGCGGTATGTATCATACATTGCCATATACCAATTTTGGAACCATGTTCAAGCAAGTACTTCCAACAGAACTGCAGATACCACCTGCTGAATATGGGAGGGAGGGAGCTGATTGACAATTGGGAAGATGTGAGATGATATTTGATGAACAGATTATTAGCTCAGTGTTAGTCACATCAACTGCAGAGGGTAACAATGATAGCAGTGTTGATAAAGCCATGAACGACAAAACTGGCCAGCATTCTTCTGCGTTCCACCATCTTCCTGGTCAAGCAGTTCCACTGGATGTTGCAGAAGCAGCCATCCATAACGATCTGTTTTCACAGGACTCGCGACTGGCTACTAACTATCACAGATTATAACAGGCTATATTTGCATTGCACTGCATGCAGATTATATATTGGTCAAGGGCAGTGCATGATTGTTTATCTGTTAAGTAGTTCACTGTATGCCTCAGAGGCAGACACACAAAGTTAAAAAGCAGACGTACATTACTTTCCTTCCTTTCTTTTCCACTTCATATGCAAGATCTAATTGCTATTAATGCAATACAGGATGTGAAACACAGCATCTGTTTATGTTTACATTCATTTACGCAGTGGTAGGTATTCAATTAAAGTGTTTCTACAGCACTGTGGTTTTGGTCAAATACTGTCACATGTTATGGTGGGCTTGCAATGCTCCTGCATTTCACCAACCTTTTGTCTTTCTGTAAACTGGCCTACTGTACATGTCAGTGAAATAATAAGCATAGACTGCTGTTTCTTCCTGCCCTTTCCCTTTCTCTTTTAAAGAATGATTTAAAAAAAAAAATGCAAATTTAAGATTTTGAAAACCAAAGTCTATAAACAAAACATTGTACAGATTTTCATAACTTGCGTGGAAGTTTTAGACTTGAATTTCCACGTTATAATTGAGATTTTGTGTATTTGCTAATGAACATACTGCATACTAGAGACGTGAAGTCTCAGGTGATAAAATATGCTTGTGGTTGTGATACAATGCTACCATGCTAAGAACAGGGTCTTTTATCCATGGTTTTCAGTACAGATGACTGGACATTAACAGACCAGGTTTTGTAAGCCAGTATATTTTCCTTCAGACTGCTTGGGAGGAAATGAGTATCCACCAAGAAACAGATAGCAATTCAAACTCCCCAGCACAGTAGAACCTTTGTGAAGTGGTCAGAATCTATCCGTGCAGACTGGTAGCCTAAGCAGTACTTCCTCTGCCCTCCCCGGTCCCTCTTCTGCACAAAAAAAGCCATGCAACAGTACAAATTATTATTAGATGTGTTTTCCATTATTATTCGGGCCTAGAATATGAAAAAAGTAATTTTACGTAAAATCACACTGGGTCTTAAATTTCTGCCTATTCAAAACAGGCGGTGATGAAAGAAGTGCTGTGGAAATCAGTGAGTCTGATCAGAAATTGGTCATGAGAATGAGAGTCGTGATGCCGTTACTGACTTCCAGCAGTTGTGATCTGCTTAGTGACACCTAGCTTTCATGAGCAGCCTCACCTCTGACTTTGTCTGTGGAGGAAGGCAAGATACCAAAGGTGGAATAGCTTTTTGCAGATTTTTGTGTAATTTCTCCTTGGATTTACAAATGTTGTCAGTTAATTTAAGATTTGGAACTGTAAGAATTTGGTATACTGGGATGAAGCCCAGTGTGATGCAAGAAGGTGCAGTATATCCTGGGCCTCTTTCAAGGGTCCCAGTCTGCCTACTGTGTTATATTGTGCAGTGCTTCTGCTGCACAACTGGCTATTTCAAAAGAAAGCCTCATGCCTGGCTTTATAAACCCCTTTTACACTTTCCTACGGCTGCTGGTGTTTTGGAAACATTTGAGTTCTTTGTTAATATTATAATTTATCTCTAACTGTTGTGGGCTTCTCTGTAGCTCCACCTTTTTCTTGATTCTAGGGAAAACCAGTACAGTCACTAGGTACTACCTCTACCAGGAAGCCAGGGTACCTGTTCTTTTTAACATATGTGAAGTGAGGAATAAGGAGTCAACTCTCTTCCACTGCCATCATCCACATTTGTATCATAGTAGCTGACTGTGACATTTCAATAGCAAGGATTCCTGCTTGGCATTCAGCTTCTTAAACGTCACTCTTACTGCAGCAACATGTGCTGCACCTCCAGGGAAGGCTATTTTAGCAGAGAATGAGAAAAAGATGAATAACTGCACATGAGATGTTCCAAAAATTATTCAGTTCGACAAAAATTATCCCATGTGCCCTGGAAAAAAAGAAGTTAAAAACACGCAGTGCCTCGAACTGACTGCTGCAACTATTGTTTGTGCTATGTATCCCCATTACAGCAGCTGCTTTCTCAGAACTTTATCATCCATCCATAAGAAATGAAAGCATTTTGCTGTCCTAACCTTGGACATACAGAAATTATTTAACACTTTGATCCGCATAAGGAGTATAGGTTGTATCTCCCCTGCACTTGCTGGGGAGAGTTAGTGGGCATCCTGTGTTCCAGCACAATTTCTTTTCTTGGCAGTAACAGGTAAAAAGCTGGAAAGACATGTAATGACTGTGGTCTTAGATTTTAATGGCTTTTCACTTGCTCATAAGGATACCTCCCTGCCATAGGGCATTCGATTACTGATAGAAGAACAGCAGTGACTGTTCAAGGCATTCCTATTCAGGATTGGTATTGATGTGAGCATCTTATAAAAATGTTTAGTGATCCTTGCTTTTAGATTTACAAAGAACTGAAGTGTATATATTTCCATGTCTGATTGATAAGCTGAAAAAAGATATCAGGCTGGAAGGACTCCAAGAATATCCTTGATTCACCACTAGGGATTTGGAATTGTTAGAATTCATCATTTGTAAAGTACTTGGTGTTGGCTTGTTGCTGAGAAACAACTGGAATTCAGGGGAGTGTTGTACGATAGTTCAGATGTGGGCTCCTTCACATGGCGCAGTCCAGCAGGTAGCGTAGGCAGAAAGTATTCTGAAGGACTAGGGCTGAAATGGTCGTTCTTGTGGTGGAAAATGATGTTCATCTTACCTGGGCACATCTCTTTGTATGACACTTTTTCACAGCACTGGAAATTACAAGCCATGCTGTGCGCCTGACATAGCACGAGCACACAGTGAAGTGAAGTCACTCTTCTCATACGTCTTCTGAAACCATCTCAGCCTGGGTAAGGGCATTCAGGCTGATTGGGAGTTTGAGTACCTGCTTCAAACGGGAGATAGATTATAAGGTTATTAATTAGGTGCCACTGATGGTACCTCTTTTGGAGTCAACTTCATATGAGAACATTTGAATTTCTAAATTGAGAAATCTTATTTCTGTTAGTGGAGATACCACTTTTCGGATCAAACTGACTTAATCCTGCAGAAGTTTCATTTTTTGAGAGTAAGATGATAGTGTCTAGGTCTCACCCTTTCAGCAACAAAGATGAAAACTCAGCAGTGTTTCGATCCCATGATAATTTTCCCATATACTGTTCCATTACTTCAGGTTTGACCCCTTTCACAGTTGAATGGATTCCACAGTTTTTAGCTGATACAGTTGAAAGCCTTTATAAAATGGTTCCAGCTGTATTGTTTTAATCAGCCATTTAGGATCTGTGTTCACCTGTTTGACTGCATTTTTATCTGATGGTCCTTAGGGTGAAACTACAAGAATACATGGAATTAGAATGACACCGGTGGCCTTAGCCCTCACACCAAAAGTTTCAAGAAGTGCAAGACATACATGCCTGCTACATGGACACTTCCTTTAAACACCACTCATGCAAATTCACTGTTATCTGAAGTATTTGGCCAATATTTAACCAGAACCTAGGCAAGAAGCTAGACTGGTGTCATGAACATCAAGCTCAATACTGCTTGCTTTGGAGAAGCCCAACTTTCCCAATTAAGTCTTTATTTTCTTCAGATTGTTTCTCTGGTTAGTGCTGCATTGTTTGAGAGACATCTTATCTCTTTCTAGTAACAAAGAAAAATAATACTTTTCACTCCCCCTGTTGCATTCAGTACTTCTTATACTAGGTTATTGTTAGTATTGCTTGTTCATAATTGTAATACATTTTATCCTTTATTATCCTTTTTATCCCAGATGTATTCCTGGAGCTTTTTAGTCTCCAGGAGTTTTGATCTATTATAATACTTACCATTGGAGAAAAGAACACTGCTTCATGTAATTTTTGTTCTCTTGAAGCAATAATTACAATATAAGAAGTTCCCGCTCACCTGGCCTCCAACCCTGCAGAATGGAGGATGATTTGTTTTCCTGCAAATTCTTTGCTTTTGGTGAAAATAAGAGAACTAATAGTTCTTTATGGGATATGGTATTTATTCCACCAGCTGGATGTGTATTCCACCCATTAATAGCCTCTTTCTTGGTGCAGCATTTTCAGCTGTTGAAGTTTCACCATTCTTGCTCTGAAGGTAGAAACAGTAAAAGTTTAGGTCTGAAGAGAGGTGATTTTACTGGTGAGATGCCGATAGTAGCTAGTGATTTCCTTCTGAATAGAAGAATGGATCCTTTTTTTAAATACGTATTTGCTATGTTTTGACCTCATATTAGGATGTCAGGGGTCTGGTGGAAGCTGCATTCCCACATCCTTTCCACAAATCATCATCTTCTGCAACTCTGGCTGTTGCATTGAGGTACATTCTGTTTTGTATTGGATACAAACAGGACTAGATCTTTCAGTCTTAAAGGGGTGAGAAGTCCTTTCCTCAACATTTTTGGGTTTTGGTTGGGGTTTTTCTTGCCCATGATAACTAATATTTTAGACCTGCAGTTTCCTGCCAGGCATTACTTGGTTAATAATAGTCACTGTAACTGTTCTGCTACCTTCTTTCATCATCCTTAAAAAAAAAGGACTCTTCCCCAAAATCCAGTAGGGAAAAAAATCCCACTTCAGATACATTTTTGTCACTGAGCTGAAGGTATTATCTATCCAACAGAACATGAGTTTATGCAGGAGATGGTGTTGCTTTTTATTCTGGACAGTGCGTCTTGATGATACCTGTTTAATATCCTGACATCGTGCAAAATACAGATTGGATGTCTCTGGACTTTGACCCCAAGAGCTGCATGGAAATTTGCCAGAACATATAATGACTGCAGCTAATGTGCATGTATTTGCTTAGTTACTAAAATTAAAAAGCTGGCAATGATAATATTTTCATGGATTGGTATCTTCCCTGATGGATTAGTACAAAGAGCTTGTTGATTGAGTTCACTAGCAATTAAAGCATGCAGTTGATCTTTCTTATCTTTCCATACAGGTGAAGTGAGAAGGGCAGCCATGAGTTGCTTTTGACCACTGGCCAAATTCTAGCCAGATCTACCTATCAGTCAGCTTTTAGCAGAAAGCTCTGGCTTCCTGCCATTTTATCTAGTCCAGCTTGTGTGTCTCTTTTCATTCATTCACTGACAGGAAGAAAAACAAAAAAAAAGGCTGTATCTTATCTTCTAGGGAAGACTTGTACTTTTACCTCTGCTGGAGAGGTAGGACTGGGAGGCTGGTGTTTGGTTTATTCCCACTGACCTCTCTCAGGGTGCTCTGACTCTTGTAGGTACTCCACCCTTGACTGCCACACTGAAAAACAGCTGGAGTTGAGGCCAGAGGCCCCAAAGGAACAAGAAACAGCACTAACTGAGACTGGCCAGACTTTTCTTTTCTATTCCGCAGTCTCGTCTTGCACAAATGAATAGAGAAAAACAAAGAGGACACTCAGCATTTTGGAGATAGCAAGAAACAGTGGAGAAAATTAAGAATGTCTCAGATGAGAGTAAAGAAAAGGACTCAGAGTCAAATGGAAACTGGCTGTTTGAGTTTGGTGGGGCTAAGCAAGGAGGGAGGAATGGAAACCTTGTGGAGGAAAGCCAGCCAAAGACCTCAGGGGCAGGAGGTAATCCTCACAGATCCCAGGAGGTGAATTACTATTTGGTCATTTCTTTTCTGAAGAAGCTGTATGGTTGAATATCTTGTTACCTAAATGGCAGAGACGAAAAAACATTCATTTTACTTTATATAACAGTCTGCAGTTTCATCTCTATAAAGCATGTTGGTTCCAAACACAGAGCATGGCTTAACTCTTGGCACCCTCAGTTAATTTTGTTATCAAGGAAGTTGTTTTGAAGAAGCGTTCTTAAATCAGGTTTTTCCCTCTTGTCTGCCCTTTGTGTGTATGTGTGTATTGGTGAGAGATTTGGAAAGAAAGAAGGAAAAAAAAAAAGAAAAACAAGCATCAGCATCAGTCAGACTATGTTACAGACTTTGCTACAGAGATGAGAATTAATTTGCAGTTATTCTCCTTTGCTGTATGCTGATGCTGATTTGGGAGGCTTTGTTTGTTCTGCCTTTTTAATATCTAATCTTCCTTTCCAGTTGTGGCTTGCTCCATGGTTTCTGCATTTGCTCTACATTATCCAGGACCCAGAGGTTCAGATAATCATCCATTTCTATCTCAACCTTTTTGCTCACCGCTATTTGTATCCAGACTTGTTGCATGTATGTGTGGAAGATATTATCTGTTCATAAAGCAAGAGATGAGGCAGAATTCTATTAAAGTCACCAGTGCTTCTGTGATGAGTAACAACAGCAGCAAAGGCCAGCAGAAATAGAAAAATAATTTTCGCAAAAATGTATAAATTTCCATCTCCTTACACTTGTTTTTCAGTGTGAATTATTATTATTTTTTTAAATACTCAGGCACCAGAAATTCTGAATCTAGAAAAGTTACCCAGCTTTGCTGGATTCCTGGTTTCCTTGACAACCATTCATATAAATAGGAAGGACCAGTTATGGGGGGGAATATCAGTATAATCTAAACGTGTGAATCACCTGGGAAAAAAATAAATTCAAGGTTGAAGTTACAAGTTATCCAGCAAACATTAACATAAGAGTCTGTTTTCTTTTAAATAAGGCTCTTCTGTTAATGTTTGCTGGATACCTGACAAGGATGGAGCAAAGGCAGTGATTTTCCAAAGGTGAGATGCAAGGAGATTCCTTTTGGCATTCCTCCTGAGGAAACTATTACAGGTGACAGTCACCTTCTTCCTCCCAGGCTCTTTGGTCACTTGGAATTGGTCTCTCTCTCACTTTTGATTCTTTTTTTTATTATTATTATTTGTAAAAAAAGAAATACAGTGTGCTAAAGCCAGGCATGAATGTTACCCATATTTAATTTTAACCTGCTATTCTCCTCCTTTCTCAATGACTCAGTTAACCCAATCTCAGCAACAAGATGTTGATATTGCTCTCTGGGAAGCAGGAGAGTGAGAAAGGGGATCAGCCAGATGTCCCTGCAAAGACTTTAGATGTTGTGAGGTATAGTCAATGTGAAATGGGAAAGATTATCCTGAAAGTAACCCTGATCTGTGCTAGTGCTGCTGGAATTGTGACTCAGTTTTCATGAATGTGAGAAGAGATATGGCAGAAATTCACAGCAGGATGAAGTTGTCCCAGTGTGAAATGAAAAACAGTGATGAGAAAAACTGTGCATCAAGAAAAGTTCCTGTCCTGTGCCAGCAATACGATATAGTTTGTTTTCCCCCTCTTTTTATGCTTTGTGTTGCAAAAAAAATTAGTAATATGATGGTTGTTAAAACGGTGACAGTATTTTCCTCCAGTTTAGAAATGACATGAAAACCCCAATTCTGTTAGCTTTGTCCTAAATAAAGGTCACATGATTTAAAAAAAAAAACAACTTGCTACTTCTAATGTTCATTAAATCAGCAAAGCACTAAACAAGTAATGAAAAAGCTGTGAAAACAAGTTATCAAGTGTGTCTAAGAAGTTATTTATCCAATCTGAGGAAATAATTTTTATTGTTACCTGATTCACACAACAGAATTTCCAGGGCTGTTTCCCATGCCTGGGCCATTTGTAAGGGCTGCCTGAAGACAGCAGCTACCAAAGAATTTGGTCTTCCTTCACAGAGATTCCTCCAGCTGTAAGTTCTTGCACCATGTAGATTGCACTGCTTTTCAGATCAGTGACAGATACAATTCAGAACAATTCAGATACAATTTGTGCAGACATACAACACTCTCTATGATTGTGCTGTGGCCTGGAAGTTTTGTTTTGTTTTGCTTCCTTTGTTTTTTTTAAGATCCTGAAGTTAGTTTATCACCTGACTGATACAGTCTTTGGGAAGGTGGTGCCTATGTTGAAGTTGGTGAGAGCAAGTAGATGCTGAATACTTTTGGAAATCCAGGTTTCCATCAAGTCATTCATTACGGAGCCTAATTCACATCTCTCTTTATTTCAATCAGTATATTCTAGATGCCAGATCTTTTTTATAGCAAAACCTGGCGTGAAAGCTCTAGGAAGGCAGAATTACCTGCAGACTGCCCTTTCAAATTCCCCCAGAATTTTCTGTTTTCTGACTCCTCCTATTTGCTGCTGACTGTTTCCCCACAACAGTGAATCTGCAGCCATTAAGTTTGGGTAGCAGTGGGATTTGGGTCTATTTGATCCCATTTATTAGCCCACCTCTGAGAGGGGTGTGCGCAAGTGGCACCTTCTGCTTCCAGGCTTGCTGTTTCTCAGCCTGGTGCATCAACCCAGCCAGTCTGACCTTCAGGCTCTTGCAAGATACTGGCTGTAGTGGTGCTTTTGTGAAGTCAGCTGAGCAGAAAGGGTGTCTTTTACTTGGAGTGGGGATGGGGATATTATGTCATAGCTGAGGATTATTTTGATTGATTTTTTTTCCAAGCATATCTAGGAAGATGCAGTGAATGTAGTGAGAAAATCAATACAGTATTGAAGGTTGCATTTTTCCAGTGTAAAATGTTTAAGGACATGCTGCCAGGGAAAACACTTCATCAGCCAAACTTCCCTCATCTCATCATACTGAACAGGAAGCACTTTTTTTATCTCAAGGGGTGCTACAGTGCTATATATTCTGTGGGACAGTGAGGAATTCTGTTAAGAAAATGGGAAAAAATACTATTTAACAGATGAGGGTCTGACAGGAACCTCATGAAGTTCAACAAGTTCAAAGTCTTGCACCTGGGAACTACCCCATGCACCAGTATATGCTGGGGGCCACCCAGCTGGAAAGCAGCTTGGCAGAAAAGGACCTGAGGGTCCTGGTGGACACCAGGCTGAACATGAGCCAACAGTGTGTCATTGCAACAAAGAAGGCTAATGGTAACCTTGGCTGCATTCGACAAAGTATTGCCAGCAGGTCGAGGGAGGTGATCCTTCCCCTCTACTCAGCACTGGTAGACCATACCTGGAGTGCTGGGTCCAGTTCTGGGCTCCTCAGTAGAAGAGAGACATGGACTCACTGGAGAGAGTCCAGCCAAGTGCCACAAAGATGAAGGGACTGGAGCATCTCACATATGAGGAAAGGCTGAGAGTGCTGGGACTGTTTAGCCTGGAGAAGAGAAGGCTCGGGGAGGATCTCATCAGTGTATATAAATACCTGAAGGGAGGCTGCAAAGGAGATGGAGCCAGGCTCTTTTCAGAGGTACCCAGTGACAGGACAAGGGGCAGTGAGCACAAACTGAAACACAGGAGGGTCCCTCTGAACATCACTTTTTACTGTGAGGGTGACTGAGCACTGGCACAGGTTGCCCAGGGAGATTGTGGAGTCTCTGTCCTTGGAGATATTCAAAAATCATCTGGACATCGTCCTGGGCAACTGCCTCTAGGTGGCCCTGCTTGAGCAGGGGGGATTGGACCAGGTGACCTCCAGAAGTCCCTTCCAACCTCAATCATTTTGTGATTCTGTGATGCTGTATAGACTGCAACCTATACATCAGGAAAAGTTAGGATAGATTTTCTTCTGGTAGGGAGGTAGTCAGATCTGGTTAACTGGGGAAGGGCTGCATTTGGAAGGGAAATGCAGTCTCAGGCTTATGTAGCTGTCTAGCTAAAACTCCTGAGTGCTTTATTTAATGGTACTATTATATACCCCCTCCCAATCCAAGAAGCACATAGGAAGCCAGATTGTTAGGTTTTCTGTTGACCTCTGGTACTTGAGGGAAGGTGGTAAGTAATGAGAGAAACATGTACAGTCCTACAGAATCTTAGTTTGGCTTTCCTCTGCTTCTATGCTTGCTACTGTTTTTATACTCCAGCCTGTGTATATATAAACCAGCACTAAGGTAAGGCAGCAAATACATTATTTCTTTTCTTGTGCTTCACCTTACTGCTCTGTTTATCATAATTTTAGTAATGTAGCAAAGAGAAAGGTGAGTACAGCAAAATTATATTTGCAAACAAAGTGTCTTAGCCTGTAAGACTGATGACCTTTAAGAGCACAAGGTTTAAATAGAAATGCAATAATAATTGAATTTAATTAATTGGGCTTTTAGCAAATAACGAAACTGTATCTCATCCTGGCATGTAACTTCAAAGTGCATTTTTCTGCTCGCTCAACTAGAGCACCTGCCTTGTTCTTTTCCACACTTATGCTCATGACTGGCACCCATCCCTGCACCCTACTTCCCACATTCGTCTTTCTAAGAGCTGTTTTCTTGGTCTTTATCCCAATGAGGATCAGGTGGCAGCTGTTAATAAATGCAGAGTAAGACACATGAGAAAAAAGAATACTAACTTTATGTGTACAGTGTTGGGTTCTGAATTAGCCACAACTACTCAGGGAAATGCGTTTGCTCTTCTGGTCATTCTGTGAAAACGAATGTGACCCAAATTAAATTGGTAGATAGCCAGGTCCAAACAAACAGGAGTTGTAAATAAGCTGTGGCACTCTCTGCTGCAGGATGTTGTGGTTGCTAAAAACTTACAGGACTTCAAAAATCAACCAAATTCACAGATGAAAAATCCATCAAAAGCTGTTAACGAAAAAAATACCACCTCTAGCTCCGAAATTTGGTGCAAATTGCCAGAGGATGGCATGTATATGTATATACGGGGGCGGTATCGCTGTAGAATTTCCCTGTTTCTGTATTCTTCAGTAGGCATCTGCCACCATCCACTATCAGAGGCCGGCTACTGAGCTCGATGGACTTTTGATCTGACACAATACAGGCACCTATAAGTTGTTTGTCCTTTCCTGTTGGTCACTGTTCCCACTGTCATTCTGTTCATGTTGGTAGTGTTTTCCAAATTTGCTCTCTGCTAAATCTACAAGACCAAGCCTCCATCTGTTTCAAACAGGCTCAAGACACCTGCCCATGTACAGATTTCACTTACAGCTACAGAGCAATCAGTATTCACCTGGGAAGCCTGGGCAAATTTCCCTATCACCTGGTTGTGGGGGCAAAATAGCATACTTAGGAAAAAAAAAATCACTACAATTCCCTAAAGAAGTACAGTATAAGAGTCAAAGTCTGGCTGAATATATTTGTGATGACTTGGTAGAAGAGTAGTGCTCTTTGATCTCAATGTGTGGGCAACCAGACTCAAGTGTTTTTAAGAATAAAAATACCTAAATACTTGGGAATGTAGTCAGTATACAATTCTTTCACAAACAGAGAAGGAGCTTCTGTTTTCCCCTCTCTCCGTCATAGAAACAGGGAAGCTTGATTTTAAGCTGTATGTCTATATTAGGCTTCTCCCCTTAAAAAGGGCACTGCTGCTAACTCTAGTGAACATCTATACAGTGGTAGCAACTGTGAGAAAGCTGAGTTAGGCCGTGTACAGCCACTGTGTTTTAGCCAGCTTTTCCCAGAGACAGTCAGAGCATAATTTTGCTGGTAGAGTATCACTGGACATGGAGACTGTTGCTCCCGCTTCTCTGGCATTTACCAGAGTGATCAGTTGTGTACAGCATGCAGACTCATGGGCATGTAATTTCTATATTCATAGCCAGAAGCACCAAATAATTTAGATAATTTAGTGTATTTTCAGTCTTCAATTATGGAAAGAATAAAGATGGTTCTGATGAAAGATACTTAGTGAGAAGATACTATTTCACTTAGCTTACTTAAAAGAATCGCTGTCAGCACCAGCTAAATGCCTTTCTTTGCTCTCCTCTCATGAACAAAAATCCAGCTCTTGAGAGCTAGAGATCCAAGGTGTGCTATTTCTCCTGAACTGAGAATTATACAAATGGCAAAGTATGTCACACTATTTGTTTCACTTTCCTCTTTTACTAACTCTATTTTTTTCTGTTCCTGACGTATCTTCTAGGAATATTTGCTGTCTGAAGGCAACTCTGATCTAGCTTGTAAAGCAAATTATTCACAAACATTCCATATATGGGCCATTTTAACTATGCTAGAGAAAAAAAATGTATTAAGACTTACAGAAAATACTTAGAAAATATTTAGATAAATGAAATGGCTAAATGTTATCAGTTATATCAAAGTGGACAGCTTGGAGGTTGCAGAATTTTGCAAGAGTTTGTGTTTAGGCCATCTTAATTATCTCAAACTGGCAGTTCTTAACTAGTAAGCACCTATTCAACCATAGTGTTCTTGTATTTCTTTTAGTAAGACTATATGTAATACCCAGAGAGGGTGAGCCTTCACAGTGCTGTTGTGTAGTGTAAGGAGTTTTCCTTGGCATGAATTTGGAATGGTTACATTATTCATGAATAGCAAAGCAGTGAAGAAATTATGCTGGGGACTAATTAGGACCCCTGTTTATGTCTTAGTCAACCCTGCAGCAGAGAAGAGAAAATTGCAGATACATTGAACCAACTGACAGTTCAAGTTTCAACATATGCTCAAATAAAACACGTGCTAACCAGCTGTGATGGACCATTTGGAATAGGGACTGCTCCTTTCATTTTCAAAAGCGATCCTTTCGGACATCAGGCTTCAGGATGGCAAGCTTTTGGCTTCTGTGTGCCAGATCAGAAGGAACAGCCAGGCAAGGATGTCTTCCCTGCAGTGATACATTGCAGTGGTGTTAGATATTGGGAATCTTGAGAGTAAAGAAACTAATGGCTCCTTGCAGGTGACTTACTTTTCCAGCTGCCTTTTACTTTCCCTGCTTGTTTCAGGCTATCCATGCGACATCTGAACCCCTGCCTTACTAGGCTTATTTGCTTAAGCGTATTAAGAGTTATTCTGGAGCAGTATTGCATTTGGACTAATTAAATGAAGGACACGCCATCCAAAATTAATAACATAGGGATGGGTAATAATAAAAGCAAGCTCAAGTCTGTAAAATTACTTTAACTCTTTTACTATGTCAGTATGACAAGAGAGCTGATCTCCATGGCTGGTCTAGCACAAGGACGTCAAGTGGCAGATTCAGAATGGTATGCAGAGTTTGGGGAAGCAGGGTAAATACTGCTTTGCTGACACCTTGATGTGACGCTCCATTCCTAGGGCCATCATCTGGGAGAGCTAGGACCACAAGTAACTAGAGTTTTGAGGGTATGGATTTGAAATTATTTCTTGTTACACACATAGAAGAAATTTCTGGGGAGCATTGAAGTTCATTTTTATATAACTAGAGACTTAATATTGGCATATATCTCGGAGACAGAAACTAGATTTCTCTTCTAAGCACCATACAAACTAAAGAGAGAGCAAGCAAGAAAAAATGAAATTAGAATGATGGCTCTTTAGAGCCATAAATAAAACCATGCTATGTATTACTTAACTCTCTAATTTTTTTCATAGTGGTTTATACCAGAGTCCTAGCATTCCTTGCTTGTGCTACTTCTGGCATTCTACAGTGCAAATCCTATAGAGAGCACAAGTAAATAATACATAGATGTGTGTAGGCGACAATGCCAGCCAGATTGTGTGTGCAAGTGATTACATATGAATTATATGCACAGACAAGAGAACACACAAATGGATTGCCAGGATGAGATACCTTTCAAAAAAGTAAACAAAACTTCGCACTTCACTTTGCACTTTCTGTTTTGGGGTTGTTTTATGATAACCTGCTTTCCCTGCCTTCCCCCTTAAAATTTTGCCTTTCTCCTTCTTTGCGTTGGTACAGGAACCCTGAGAATACAGAAGAAAGTTGTGTGCCCTTTTAGAGGGAAAAGAGCGGGTCAGCTTGCATCGGCAGAGGCCTTGTTACTTTATATTCAAAAAGAAATGCACTCTAAGCAGCTATTATTAGCCTTTCTTCAACCACTCTTCCAACTTCCAAATAAAGTTTAGGAACCCATTCTATTATGGGAAGGTTTTCTTGAAGGATTTTGGAGGAAATTAGCTCTTCTGTGCAAAAGCTGTTTCCCATAATAAACTTTAGAATGCCAGTGAATAGATATGAGACAGTTAAACAACAGAATAAATCTTCTCAGTTTTATGAATGCACTTAGTTTCCGCCTACTTTCTCTGAAGTATAACATGTCAGGACAAATCCTGAAATCTGTCTCACTCAGGTCCCCTGTAGACAAAATACTAATTGAAGTTAATGGGAACATGACCCAGGGGAAAATTTAAAATCTGGGAACTGTAGTGCATGCCCTTTAAAACATTAAACGAGAGGAGTTTCAGACAGGGCAGTAGGAACTTTTCAAAAACTTCTACATCCCACTTTCAGCAGTGACTTTTGATATTTGAGAAATTGAGTCTCACAGAATGAAGAAGAAACGTAGCTCATGGAACATCCTAGTGCCAGTAGAACAATGAACTATTGAGTTTAGTCTCCCAGCGTATTTTAGAAGCTGTAGAAATGCTTTATTTAGCCCTTACTGAAGAAATGTAAATGTTTGGGTTTGCCTCTTCAATACATAACAAACAAAAAAATGTGGCTGAAAATGTTCTCCCACTTTCTCCACTTTTGAGCATGTCTGTGTGATGTCACTAGTTATAAGTTAAAGATGTAAGGCTTAAGGAAAATTTGAGTTTGTAAGAAACAATCTTTTGCAATTTTCTGGCCCATTGTGCTAAATGACTGGCCTTTTGAAATTCTGGCCTCCAAATCTTTAAGAAATAAAAGGAAAAAAAGTTATGTTTGTTACCTCTACTTCAGAGTCAGAAAATTCTGGGAGTGGCAAACACAAAAGTTTTTGTTCCGTTTGAAAATGAAAGCATTGTACAATACACCTGAAGTTTTGGATTAAAAATACATTTCAATTTTATCAGGATACATGGATGTCTCAGAATGGATTGTACCAGGTTGGAAAAGCTCAACTAATTTAATTATATTGTGTAAAGCGGTTGCCTCAAAGAACTTTTTTTTTCAAGCTTTCAGAAACTTCAGCGTATTTCAGAGCTTCTGAAGTTAATTTAGAAGCAGGATTTTAGATGACTCTTTCCTCCTGGCATTTTATGGTGTTGTATTGCTGGTACTTCAGAGATCTTCCACTATTACAAGAAACTAGTGTCAGGAAGAATTTCTCTCTCTAATGAAGATTATTTTTTCTTCCTCTTTCCCACTTCCCATTTCCTGTCAGTCGGAAGTGTCTTGGATCCCCAACAAACACTACTCTGGGATTTACGGGCTGATGAAGTTGGTTCTGACTAAGACTCTACCTTCCAACCTTGAGCGAGTCATTGTCCTCGACACAGACATAACATTTGCCACTGACATTGCTGAGCTATGGGCCGTCTTTCACAAGTTCAAAGGTATTCTAATGATTTTTTAATGTCTTCATTTGTGGGGGAGGGAGAATGGTAAAGCAAACAGTACAACGGGGTAAAAGGGCTATCTGAGATTTGTTAAATGTTTTCACTCTCTTGATCTTTGGTGTTTGAATATAATTGTTCTATTTGTAAGCTCTTTCCTCAACAATGTTCCATATAGAATGATTGACAACACTGATTATCTATGTAGTTTGTTTTATTGGTCTAATTATTTGGGACAGGTGACAGCTTGACAATACAGTAGATGATAAAGAATTATGAGGATGCTGTAGTGACCTACCATTCAAGCACCTGTTGGTATTCAATACTTGGAAGAACTTGTTTTATATTATTTTTTATTAATAAAACTTAATTATTACTTTCAGTATAACTTTTCCATGTTACCACGGAAAAAGAATGAGGTTAGGATCATATTTGGGCCGGGGAGGAGGATGAAGGGGGCAGATTTATACATGTGAATAGAAATGAGTTACTGCTTGCTCCTCTTTATGAGTTGATAAAGGGTTCTGGATCTGAAGTATCCACCTAAAGTAGTTTTCTCTACCTATACCCATTTCCCGCAGCTCCTTGAAAAACTCCTTGATAGTTTGACTAAGAAAGGACACTTTCAGAGTAACTGTGTAAGGAGATGATCACAAAAAAGTTCCCTACTACCCTGTCACAAACCAGAGCACTTTCCTGGCTAACACACTGCTAAAACAATTTAATTCTCCCAGGATCCAGTGTTGCCAGCTTTTCAGAGTGAGAGACGTGCCCTATTGTTCTCCTCTTGCCCTCAGAATATGTATTGGAGCGCTGGTAAGTGCAGAGGCATTCCAGTATCCTGGTTTGAAGATTTACAGTCCCATAAAAGTGTAGCCTTGATGCATATCATCAGCTCTCTTAAAATCACCTCAAGCAAAGTCAGCCTAAGCAAATGGGACTGTTTATTTACAGAAGCCAAAATAAACCACTCTGTTAGAAAGGTGACAGAAAAAAGAGCACATTTACTGTACTTACCCCATGCTGAAATCCACAAGGCCTGTTTGCCTTTCCCAGTACCCAGCTAATGGGCAGGAGCTGTTACCTTCAGCTCTACAGTCAAGGACTGGGTTCTAGTGCTTGCTTCTCCATGCATTTGTTTCCCTTCCCTGGATACACTGATGTCTCTTCAGCAGGCCAGAAGCAATCACCTTAATACTTAATACTTAAGTGAACTATTCACAAACTTGCTTCACTAAGAAATAGAAAGTTTTTCCTCCTATTCAAGTAGTGTTCAAACCTCTTCACCAAGCCTTTCCCTACACTGAACCTTGAGTTTCATGTAAACATATACCTTGACAACCATAATTCACATAAATGTATGCATAGGGAGTAATGCTGTGCTGTCTCACAGCGTGCTAATGTCCCATTTATAGTAATAGTTTACTGAATATGATGTATTAGCATGATGTAGCAGGTGGAAAAAAGGTGTATAAACTGAACTTGGGCGTAGAGCACTGTATGGTCAAAGATAGCAAAATCTGAATTGAGACAGTGAGGGGGATCATCTCCTTGCTTATATTTTCTGCCATAGTTTCAATGAAGGTCCCTTGCTTTTTACTGGGGAAGGAAACCAAGCATAAAGACTGCTTGTAAAGACAGGAATATGGAGCAGAGGTAGGCCTAAGATTGAAAAAAATACAGACAGAAAATATAGAAACATGGAGAAGGGTAATTACTGGAAGTAAGTGGGTGTAAGTCAGTCTCCATAGAGCTAGGCAAGGTTGTTCAGCTGATTAGAGCTGTGAAAAGCTCTAACTTACACATGGAGACAGAATTCCTGTGCTGCTGCCAGCCCTCATAACATAGAATCATAGAACCATAGAACCGTAGAACCATAGAATCATAGAATAGTTTGGGTTGGAAGGGACCTCTAAAGGTCATCTAGTCCAACCCCTCTGCCGTGGGCAGGGACATCTTCAACTAGATCAGGTTGCTCAGAGCCCCGTCCAACCTGACCTTGAATGCTTCCAGGGATGGGGCAGCCACCACCTCTCTGGGCAACCTGCTCCAGTGCTTCACCACCCTCAGCATAAAAAGTTTCCTCCTTAGATCTAGTCTCAATCTACCCCCCTTTAGTTTAAAGCCATTCCCCCTTGTTCTGTTGCAACAGGCCCTGCTAAAAAGTTTGTCCCCATCTTTCTTACAAGCCCCCTTTAAGTACTGAAAGGCTGCAAGAAGGTCTCCCCGAAGCTTTCTCCTCTCCAGGCTGAGTAACCCCAACTCTCAGCCTTTCTGTCTAGAATCTAGACAGATAGGAGCAGCCTCAAGCTCACAAGCCCTGGTCCTCATGGGGGACTTGAACCACCCTGATACCTGTTGGAGGGACAACACGGCAGGGCATAAGCAATCCGGGAGGTTCCTGGAATGCATCGATGATAACTTCCTTCTCCAAGTGGTAGAGGAGCCAACGAGGAGAGGTGCTGTGCTGGACCTTGTTCTCACCAACCAGGAGGGGCTGGTGGGGAATGTGAAGCTCAAGGGCAGCCTGGGCTGCAGTGACCACGAAATGGTGGAGTTCAAGATCCTTAGAGCACCGAGGAGGGCGCACAGCAGGCTCACTACCCTGGACTTCAGGAGAGCAGACTTTGGCCTCTTCAGGGATCTGCTAGGTAGAGTGTCATGGGACAAAGCCCTGGAGGGAAGAGGGGCCCAAGAAAGCTGATTAATATTCAA
>NW_008795046.1:1422740-1458079 GCF_000699145.1 Aptenodytes forsteri | reverse complement strand
TCCCTGGAAACATTCAAGGTCAGATTGGACGGGGCTCTGAGCAACCTGATCTAGTTGAAGATGTCCCTGCCCATGGCAGGGGGGCTGGACTAGATGACCTTTAGAGGTCCCTTCCAACCCAAACTATTCTATGATTCTATATGATTCTATGATTCTTCATAGGAGAGGTGTTCCATCCCCCTGATCATACATATCAGAACTGCCAAATGTATCGTTTTCTAATTTATCCGGTCTGTCTTTTTAATTCTGGCTGACCACCTGCTTCTCCACAATTTTTTAATCCTGGCAATAAATTGGTCAGTGTCTATATCTGCTCATCTCCCAGATGGTCATGCACAAAGAAAGAATTAATGGGACAATCCCATAGCCCCAGCAGTTGATCAGGATGGGAGAGGACTTTGGAAGGCACGTATGCCCAAAACAGTGATCCTAAATGTCGGGAAGGAGAGAGAAATGAAAGTGCCTGAGCACAAGCTTGTGCTCCAGCCTGTATCATGGGGTGCAGTCCCATTAAGCAAAGACCCAATGGACATGAATCATCCTGGAAAGCAAGGGCAAGTAAGTTGGAGAGATACTGTTGCTCTTTTACTGCTTTGTAAAAGATTGGTTTAAATCAGATGATGATTCTCAATTTGTCCTCAGTGTCTTTTTATTTATCCTGCCAGTATTACAAAAGATTCAAAGGATGTCTCATGTCATTAGCCTCAAATGTTCCTCTAAAGGATCTGGTTTTAAACTGATGTTTTAATGCCCTCCTTGTTTCTCCCTCAGAAGTCCCAAGTAAGTTTATGAAGATTTCTTTGGGAAAATATCTAGTGTGTTTGTTGAAATATTACTTAAACAGAAGAGAAGTAAAACTCCTATGAAGGCAAGTTCTACTCTCCAAAGAAACCTGACACTATACCCAATCCCAGCTTGGAGGGCAGCTTTAGAACCACAGGCTCTCCTTCTAGAAATGTTCAAACGCCCAGTTGTTGGCTAGAAGTAGCCATTATAAACCTGCTTGCACCAGGATGTTGTTTGAGCAAATAGAAGAATTTTTCACATCAGCACGGGAAAGGCAAAAGCTTCCTTCTGCGGGTTGCTGTAGGATAACCCGTAAGACAGTCCAGCACAGCCTCTTCCTGTTTACAGCCACACAGATAAAGAGAGAGAAGGTCCTAGAGTCTGCGATTCTTTCTTTGCCCAGGAAGACTTTTCTTCCCAACAAAAATAGTGACAAAGAGAGACCAGTAGCTCAGATTCCTTTTTTCTAGGACACCACGCTTGGAAGAAACTCAGATTCAGGATTGTCTTGCAGTTCAGCCAGGTCCAATTTGCCGTGTAGAAAGGCCCACAGTATGTTTTAAATAGCACCTGCAATACCCAGTATCCTTGTTCTGCAAAGGTGGTTCTTCCTGTCGTCTTAAATGTTGCTGAAAAGATCAGACCCTTACATAGTAACTTAGTATTTTAGGTGGTAAAGCTACTATTACATTCGCTCTGTAGATGGAAAAAAGGGAGTAGGATTCCTTTGTAAATTATTGCTCTTCTACCCTTTTCTGATAAGTTCTTTGCATGCACCCTTAAAATAAATGATCCAACTATACTGGAACTGAGTGCACAAATTAGGGCTGTACATATGTGATTTTATCTGAAAATCGCTTCTTTGAAGTGGCAACCTTAGGCTTTGGGAGAAATTCACACCTCTCTTTGGTAGCCTGAAACAGTGTCTCTCAAGCAATGTAACATTTAAAAACTTCTCTTAGCAGTTATTGCGGGTTGTATAATTATTATTCCTTTTATATGCAAGCTTCAATCTCTATACATAAATGTGTCTTTGGGAACCAGTAGCTTAAATTTCAAGAGTCAGATCCAGCTTTTCGGCTGGGATTTGGACATTCCCGCTTTAGCCTCATTCTCTCTTGCTCTCCCGAAGATAAGCAGTCTGTTTCTCTAGGACAAATATATACCTCCAAAATACTTACTTCAAAGGTGTGAGTCTGCAGCCAGTCTGGTGAAGATAACCTGTCATGCATGTTTTCTGTGACTTAGTTGACACTGATTATGTTTTCTATTCATCTTTCACTGGATTTTGACAGTTCAAAACTTGAGAAAGCATCTAGCCTAAGGGCAGAAGAGCGGGACAGTAGATCATAGGCATTCTTGGATGAAGTGCTGCAAAGTGTTTCAGACAGCAAGGATTACTGTAACCAATATGCTTTTATTGCAGAAATTGTGTGAATTCTTCTAAGAACCAGTCCAAAGCTATGCTCTCTGCCATCAATCTTAATGTTCTTTTAAAGGCCACATCAGCTAATTGTTTTATTATTCTTGCTCACCCAAACTCTTGGTACTGAAATGTGGGTTCTTTTTTCCAAACTTCTGATTTTTACGTTAACTGTATGTTAAATGTGGATTCTCAAGAGCATTCATTGTAAATGGTATTGTGAATTTATTTGGGACCTGACTATAACAGTTGTCATCATTATTTATGTTACAGGTTGCAGTTCCGGTCAGGATCACAGCCTCTTTGGGCTGGGTGCTGTATATATAAATAGCAAGAGACCGTCTTTGTGCTTTACCTAGTGTCAGGTGACAATTCTTGTCTCTGCCTGGTTCCTTTAGGCCATTGCTATGTATGAGTCACAGCTGAGACCCACAAACGAGACCTGAATAACCCCTGTAGAGATCAGTGTTGAGAGACTCTGTGTTAAGTTGAATGCCACGTCTAAGGGCGTTATGGTATTTCTAAGTACATGTCGTAACTCAGAGGCTATATTGAACACTGCTGTCCTACTACTACATGTTAGTCTCACAATCCAGCTAGCTGATATGATGAATATTTTAAGTACTTTTAAACAATAGAGACCGGCTAGTACATAACTACTGTATTTCAAATAACTCTACGTGTAGATTAAGTCATCCAGAGAATATAAGCTACAATTAGTGTTCATCTGTGCAAGTATGTCTTCTCTGGAAGGCTGGTGAAGGCAATAAGGCAGAATCACCTACCTCCATTAACCAAGCATCCAAGAAGGAGAAATGGCAAGCTTGATAGGAAGACTAAGATTCCCATATTCATACTTTGCATGAATAACAACATGCTATAGAAGCTGTTTGCTTTGTGTCAGGAGCTCAAACAATGATAAAAATCCATACTGACATCATAAATACCAGAAAAGGTCAACAGCGATTTTGATGCAGGATCAAGTGCCCACAGCTGAAGAGGGATTGGCACATAGTCAATCCCAAACTTAAAATTTGCAAACACTCAGTATGTGGGTGCTTTGGCATATTGCTCTGCAGAATGCGTGAGGTAAAAATCTAGGTTCATGCTATTTTTGCAGCTTCTTCAGGAAAAAGAGCAAACAAGCAAAAAAAAATCACAACCATCACAAAATTCAACATCTTGTGTAGGTGGTTTAGTAATGATATTCCTACAAGAACTATTATGCATAAGGTTGTAATATCAAATGCATGCATAACTTTTCGTTTGTGTGTGAATTTAGCGTGCCAGAAAGTGAGATGCTGATGGCAGTAGTGAGAGTCAGGCAGAGTCAGCAGGTGCTGTATAAATTTCCCTGAATTTGGCTCTATCAGTGAAGCCCTGTTTTAATAAACTATACCTGTCATAGACCTAGGCTCTTCTTCTGTAAAGACTGTACTTTTTATAGGTATGCTCGTTCTTGTGATGATGTAAAATATTCAGTTGTTGCCAAGATTAAAATTTAAAATTCATTGTCACCTATGGCTGAAGCCAGGATTTGAGCCACAGAATGGATTCTGGGCAGGTTCTGTAGTTCAGTCTGTCAGTTTACAGTGAGTAAATCATTAAAGCTTCCATAGATCATTTTGAGACAGGATCTCTGCGGGCTGACACGCTGTTTGTGTTAAATCCTGCGGAGATCTTTCTGTTCCTTCTGGTCAGTACAATAGGTTTTCTTTTCTTACTAATCAAGAGGAAGGCATTAGCAACGTGCACCTTAGTGTGTGTAAAAATCCATGGTATGAGTCAGTCTTTTTGTGAAGGAAACAGGATCACATTGTAGCAGAGTGCATTAATAAAATTGTTAGGCAGCTATTAAAATAGCTTCAAATTTTCTGAATTTTTATACAAGTCTAAAAAGGCCGAATGGCACTTGTCTTTGCTCATAAAAGGAACATCTGTTAGTTTCTGAAAGACTTGTGTAAGTGTTTAATCGTTAGACTACAGTACATAGCTCATCCTAGGGTTACTCCACAAATGAAATACATTTTCTCTTTGAAAAGGTTCCTGTGGAGACTCTATCTGCTTAAGATTTTCTATTCCTGATTGTTATATCACAGTGTTTTCTTCTTTTCTGCTGCAGAAGCTTTGAAGCTTCATCGATAAAGAATCCTATTTGTTAGCTATAGCTGATAGAACTGTTGGGGTGTGTCATGCTCCTCTGTCTCATGATGCTGTTGTTACCATCTGTGTGTGAAACTACAGGAGTGAACACTGATTTATCTTGGTGAAAAGCCAAAGAAAGTAAGGATTTAGGATATTCAGAAAAAAGGCAAGTTTCTAACTGTGTGTGGAGGTTAATTTTGCTGATTTTAATTTGGAGGGGATCAAGCAAAGAGATGGGACTTACTGATTCTGTGGGTCTAGGGAAGAACACTTCTGTCTCCACACTTGTCAGATAAGCTGACTGGCTGGAAGTTCTTTTTTTTTTCCTTTTTTTTTTTCTAATTGCAGCTTGCTTTGCTATGGTATTCCTTTATTGAGGAGGCAGTATGTAAGAAAGTTGACCTCAGTAAATGAGCTCCAGGGGAGAGAGTTTATTATACGGATCAGCATGTGCACATTCTAGTTTATGGGTTTTAATGTGACAAGGGACATAATCAGAAAATTCTGATTATGAATTGCTGCCAAAATAGAATGGCTGCAGTTTCTGAGACATCTGTAGTTCTTTTTTAGCTGAATGGTTCTTTGTCTGTTTCTGCCACCAGGCAGAAATATTTAGAGGTGAAAGACCAACAGTGCATAGAAATTGGGTATAACTCATGGTGGGGGAAATTCTAAAATAAAGTGAAATAACATAGAAGATTTGCGTTCTTTATTTTTCCATTTTGATTGCCAGGGGATACCCTTTGGTCATGTTTTCAAGCTTTTTCCCATGGGGGCTAGAAATATTTTAATTAAAAATGAAAGCTGATATTCTTTTATCATCTTTTGATTCCACAACTGGAGTTTTCAGAATAAAAATCCACCACATACTACAAGATTTGTAATAAAATCTTGTTTACATGATTTGTAATAAAATCTTGTTGGCAACACTGAAATTTTGAGGACTTTTTTTCTACCTTCTCAAGATCAATCTAGTGCTTTTTCTGTATTATTTTTCTCCAGTCTTTGTTAACCTGCCACTCATTCTGCAGCTGTCTTTTTGGCTTAGATGCTATAATGTATCAAACACCCAAACTAAACATTGTGTGACTCACACAGTGTTAAAGCAAAAAACAGTTTCTGTCTCCTCTGAGCTCTTTCTTCAGGATTTAAAGAGACTTTAATTCTATTAATCTCAAGTACTCCAACTGTGGAGAATGGACCTAGAGCTTTTTGAATTGCCTTGCAAATACTTATTGAGAGAAATCTGGGCAGAGTGTGGCATCAGAGGAGCAAAGTGCATATCCCCATCTCCCTTGACTAGCAGAAGCTGTGACTTTCCAGAAGCTAGAAAATCCAGCTCCCAGAGGGTAGACACTGGGAGAAGGAGCATTTCTGCTTTGTGTGTTTGTTCTTGGCAGAGGAAAAGTGCATTTCTGGGAATGGGATGCCAGTAGGCTGTGCTGAAATGAAAACCTATGAGAAAAGTGGGAGGGAACAAACTGAGGAGGAAAATAATAATAACACCCCCCCCCCATCCCAACTAAAAAGGGGAAATCAGTCAGGAGTTGCTGTCCACTGATAAATGTTTTGGGTTGATTGTTTTCTTGCAGTCTGTAATAATAATAACACCCCCCCCCCATCCCAACTAAAAAGGGGAAATCAGTCAGGAGTTGCTGTCCACTGATAAATGTTTTGGGTTGATTGTTTTCTCCTGCAGTCTGTTCACCTTCTCGTGCAATTATAGACATGTTCCCCCTCAGATACATTTAGTACCCCTGCCCCATCACAACTTGTTTAATTTCTCTTTTTTTTTTAGAGGGCTATTAAAAAAACCCCAAACCTCAATGTCTGCCAGTCGTCTTGGGTGGAGCACACAAATTAAGTCCATGTACTAATCCCTCTGGCCAGTCACTGCGTTCCCTGGGTGACAGTAAAGCAGAGCAACTGCATGAGCAGGCAGTGAATATGGAGGGAGTGGCAACCTGTCCATCATTGCAGTTAATAATGTGTAATGATGATTCACCTCTGCATGTGTGAAAAAGGCAAGCAGATGAGACACACGGGTCATTCACCTAACAAATGAAATTTACTCTAAGGTTTGATAGTTATATTACTAGGACTAAAGAAAGAAAGATATTTAATAGATAGGTTTCCGTGCCTAAGGACCTCATTCTAATCACATGCAATCTATCAAGCACATATGCTTTTCACAGTTCTCTGTGACATGCATTGTAATAACTTGATATTCTGTTTTTTCCTTCTCTGAACCAGGCATATTCTCTGAGCCTACCTTGTTCTGCATTAGTAATCCATATTTTTAAGGACCTAAGGCCCCATTTCCAATTACAAAGCTCTCATCCAAGATTTCACCTTTTTGGTTTCATGCTGCCAATTATGTCTGTAATACTGTCCTTGGCAGCACATGGATTTGCATAGGGTAAAGCGGTGTAGGGAATATCTGTCTCACAGGCTCAAGCTGGAAGGTAGAATGTGTTGCCCAGAGGTCAATGGTATGATTGTCCCATCAGCAAGGATGAGTGCATGGTATTGCTCTCTGCACAACCAGGGAAGAAGGAAAAGAGTGTACAAAATTAAACCAATTTATTACATAACTGAACTAAGGCTGTGTACAAATGCACGATGAGCAAAAACTGCGGACAGTTACATGAACTAAAAAGTAGACATGTAAACGAAATCAATAATCAATCCAATTTTGTGGAAATAGTAGAAACCTCACAGGTTTCCTTTTTCCAAGCAATCTAGAGAATCAGGGATGTTTGAACCCCTTATTTTAACCCCCAAGCTAAAAGAAAGAAGTAGGTATGTCTGTAATGGCCCACTTCACTTTGCATCTCCAAAGTGTCTTTGTTTTACTTAAATCTCAAGTTTGCTCTACTCCATGGTCTTTGCAGTAATCTCTAGCCTGCGTTCAGCATGGGCCAAGCAGTTCAATTAAACGAAGGATCTTTTCTCCCTCTGACCCTTTCCTCAAAGTAAATCTTTTCTGTGATTTGAGACACTGCTAACCACAAAAAGATTTTTGTCCTAGCCCTTCCAGATACATGCCAAAAGGTGATTGATAAACATACAGTAAAACTCAGGGACCAAGTGTGTCCACAACTGTTCAGTATTTTTATTTACTATTTCCTGCATTTAGTCGCAATGGAATTCATAGTTTGGGCTTACGTGTCAAGTATGGTGATCTGTAACAGCCTCCATTGCACAAGGGCTGGTCCTGAAAACAATTTGGACCTGAAGTGCAAAATTCATAGCTGTGGTAAATGGTGTGCACGTTCATGTCAGTAAAAGAGATGCACATGCGACGTTTCCTGCTGAAGACCCAGGCCAATTTATGTTTCCTCTGCACTGCCTGAATGCTCAAAAGGATCTCAAGATCTAAGCTGATGCTGTTCCTGCGTGGGTGTAAGATGAGCCCTGTGTCAGCTGCTTCTGGTCCTTGTGGTTCTGGGATTCATTCTGGAGCTGGGACGTGTCAGCAGAACAGCTTCCTGAGAGCCATTAACTATTGGCACAACTAAGTGAAACCCTGAAGCTACTTACTTACATTGTGTTTGGGTATGGGGTGTTTTTTTCTATCTGCTTAGGGACTGAGGGAATTGTCAAATAAGTGCTATTCTGACACACCAAGAGAATTTGTCTGGTGGGAACAGAGGTGGAGGTGTATGGCAAAGAAGGTGTTCTAATGTTCAGTGATGCTGTTGATAAATAGGCCAGACTGTGAACCATCCCAAGGCTGAGGATCTAGCACAGGCTTACTTCTTCTGCCCTGCTGAGACACTGGTAACTTTGAGCAGGCCTGAAGCCCTACAGTGGAGTGAGCCATCGTACTTTTTCTCATACAAAGTTGTCCTTGGCTGACTCTATGCTACCACTCTTCTGTCATCAACACAAAATGTCTGCCAGTTTATGCTCAGAGCAACTTACTGAAATGCACATCACCTCTGAAACTGGGTCAGCATCTCCTGAACTTCATTAATTCATGACATTACCATGTCTTCCTGCACATGTTATATTTAATAGACAGTAATAATATTTCCTTCCTGCATGCTTCAGGTTACGATTATTGCAGGTGCCAAGTAGCATTCTGTAGGGCTGTCTACAGGCTTTTTGCCAACCTGCTTCAGAGTCATATTGGCACCAATTTTTACAGTACTTGGAGATTCAGGTGCTTTCCCATACTACTAAGAAATGATGATCTGAATATTGCTACACTGGTGTCCTAAAATCCTGAGAGAGCACAGCTCGGCTGGTATAAACTAGCCTGATAAAACATTGGAGGGAACAGGATGACGCTGACTTTTATCAGTAAAGAAGTCTAGCTCCTATATTCCCTGATTTACATAAACATTCCTGCTTTGAACTTACAGCTTCTTTTATAGGTTAACTAAAAAAAGATGTGAATAGTTGGAGGAGTAATCTTTAACTATGGTCTCCTTTCAACTCTAGACCCCTGGTGTGGGTCACAAGTAAAAAGGGTTGGTGACCTCAGCCAGGTCTGACGTGTACGAAGGCTGAAGTGCATAAGCAGGGCAGCAAAAGCATGCACTGCTGGGGTACGAGTTTTGAGGCACCTTGTCAGAATTAGAAGAGGATGTTTGCACACTGTCAGTTCCATTCCATGATCATATAATTCTTTCAAATATAATAGGAAGTGGATGTAACTGGTAGGTAAATGAGAAAACAGTGTGGAGTTGGAAAGTGGGGGTGAATATACAGGATACTGAGCAGGAAAGAAAGAATAGGAAAAGGGAGAAGTGGAAACATGTGCCAAGTTAGTCAAGATTGTTTGTCTTGAAACCTATCTGAGATTAGCTAAAAATGTCATTATCACAGTAAATTTCTGTGAAGGTATATAGAAGCAATCTAGAAATTTTCTTCATTTCCTTGGCAGCAGCATCTGACTATAAGAAAAAAACTTGCCAAGGAAATAATGAAGTACACAGTAGCATTAAGGAGCTAATCCAATATTTAATTCAGTGTAATTTTGGCCTGTCCCTCCCGCGAGGTGGGTAGTGCAGATATCATCCCTACTTGGCTGCAGTCAGCAATTAGTCCAACTGTCATTGTTATCACTTTTTTGTTTTGCTCTGTGGTGCAAGGAACTCTGCTTGTGGACCAGCGCTTCTAGTCCTTGTTTCCAAAAGAGAGTGATAAGAAGGCTCTGCGCACCCATTGCCGTGAAGCTGTGGTTTTCTTCCTCTTCCTAAAGAGTTTTGATGACTGTAACCCCCAATCTGGTCTTTGTGTGGGGTAGGAGGGCTGAGAATCATTTGTAAAATTGAGAAGAGCAGTGATGAAGCTCCATTTTTGTGATTTTTTTTTCTTTGGTTTTATGCTATTGCTTTTAAAGGTTTAGTTGCCATAACAACCCAAAGCAGTCCTGTATTACCATAGAAACGTGCTGTTGTGGGTGACAGTTTTATGAGGAGTTTTTTTTTTTCTCTCCTCTTCACGTAGTGTCTTTAACACTGGACTTTTTGCAGGTATATCACAGTACACTACAGGGGTTCCATAAGTGTCAAAATGACATAATAAACAACAAAAGTAAAGCATAAACTTAAATCCAGGAAGAAAATCTGGGGTCATGGTTGACTGAGAACAGAGAAAGAGTAAAAGTGAATTCCTGTTGCTTAACTTGGAGGTCAGAAGTATTGAGCTTAGAGCAGGGCTGGCTAATCAGTCCACATGAGTAAATACTCAAAACAAAACCACAGCAAAACAGGAGTTAGGGTTTAGATTATGTACCAGGGAGTTAGTATAAAAACAACTTGTCATGATAGTTGTAGTTACCAAAAGATGGGACTACTTTAATGTTCTCTGCATGGGGCTGCTCCTTGAGACTATTCAGAGGCTGAAGTGAGAACTGCCAAATGAGGCAGCCCTCTTATAAAGCACTGCTTCATGCTGAGAGCCGGTTCCAGCTGCATACTGATAGCCTGCGAGCTTCAGGGTGTTGGCTGTGACCTGGCAAGCCCTAAATTGTTTGGGATCAGTCTATATTGGGGACTTTCCCTCTCTCTGTGTGATATCTTTAACAGCTGTGCTCTGCAAAGTCTCTTGGATTCATAAAGAATGGTAATAGAGCTTTTCCTTCCACAAATCTGCATCTCCATCTACTCGTTACTTGGCTCTCCTAGAGCAGTGGACCACTGGAGCATATCAGCTCTCCTAACTTCTGATAGATGACTGTGCATCTTTACTATCAAACTTTAAATTGAAGTTATGGACCAGTCGCAGACCATTTACTCTGTCCCAGCAAACTATTGTAGTACAGAGTACACTGTTACAGGTTCATAATTTTATGACAAGCCACACAACGTATTTGGAAAGAGGATAGACAAGCATAGCCAGACAGCTGTGGAGATTGTAATTGATCAGTATTTTTATGGGAAGGCACAAGCCTATCAGTTTCCTGTAATCAGTTGCATCAATGATGAAAAAACTTTTCATTCCTGATATGCATATTTTAAAGAACATAAAAGCTTCCAGCTAGGATCTTGCAGGAGTTCCCCTTGCCAAGGTCAACCAGGCAGCAGGGAATGCCATGAAGTTCAGACGTGCTTTATGGCTACTTACCCCTCTGCGAGCCTAGACAAGTCTGCTATTACTTCCTCTCATTTGACCTTCAATTCTCCAGGCTCCACTCTGGATTTCTCATCCCTACCTGGCAGTGATGATTAGTGGGAAACAGGATTTCCTTCCTGCTTTCTGAATGCCTCCTTATAACCTGTTCAATGGCATGACATCCTAGGCTGCTCCTTATCCTTCATTTGTATGGTAATAGAAATCCCCTCCATGATCTTGAAGTTTCCAGATGAGACCTGTTCCATCTAATCTAACCAAGATTTGTTGGACATGATTCCCTCCTTGCTCTTCTTCAACTCCTTTCTCTAGTCATGAAGTTTCAAATGATTAAGTCAAAGGTTAAAGTTAAATACTGTTAATACTTGCTTCTCCTTTTCCTTTACATCCTGATGACATGTTGACTTCTACTCCATGAAAAAAAATCATAGCCAAACTTCAAAGGAACTTTTGTATCACCTTGAAATTAGTTCCTGTTTCAATTAAATTACTGAAAACTGACCACCACGCAATGTGATTTCTACTCATTAATCTTACTAACTAGCTACATTCAGTACAAATCCATTCTCCGAACAGTCCTTCCACCTCTAATGCAGAACAGGCTGCCATAGCCTCTTCTTTTTGCCAGTCTTGCTGTAAACTCTGTGGTTCATAGTTGGATTTTATGGCTGGATTAGAAAATCTTAATTTTCTTAAGAGCTGGACTATGCACGGATGCTCAAAGCTGCCATCTTTTCCACTTGTCTAATAATTAGAAAACTCAGTTGAGCAGGACATATGCATGTGTGGGTTCTTAAAGAGCAATACTATCAAACCAAATAATAGACATACCCTAAGCTTTTTAAAATTGCTTCTACCTTACCCAGTACTAATGCTAAGGCAGCTGTTGCCCCTTATATGAGCTTCATTTTTAATGGAGCCCTCTATATCAACAAATAATCCTCCCTTCAGTTTCATGACTGATTTTTTTGTTTTCCTGTCTTACTTGGCTGACATTGCTGTATGAGGCGAGCTCAGATAAAGAAGCGAGATTGCAGTCCCAGGGAGCATGTCAGGGATGGATCGATATCTGGAATATGTACCTGTGCAGAGAGAGAATTTGTGGAGATTTCCTTTTAAAGTGAAGCAAAGGTAAGGAAGAGCTGCAGGTTGCAGTACGCTCTTTGCCTGCCCTGTAACAAAAGAGAAGTTATCCTAACCCACTGTATTCCCCCGGGAGTCGCAGTATATTGGCAATACAGAACATATGATCAGCATTAGCCTGACCTAGCCAGTACAGTCAGTACCATTTAAGCGTGGACAGCAAACACTAGGCTTGAATATCAGTGTGTTTCAGTGACAATAGTTCTTCATGTGCTTCAGGGCTGTTTTGTCATTGCAGATGTGACACCAATATTTGAGCTGCCTTGTTTTTCACCTTTCCTATGGTTTACAACCCTTTTCCTATCTTCCCATCACCATGTGTTTTCTATAAAGCATTGAAAACATTAGCAGCCTACACCTGAGGTCCATCTGCAGTTCCTTGCTGGAACACACTCACTCTGAACTGGCGAGGCACACTTCACCAGATATCCAGGTCTGTACTTAACCTTTCCCTGAAAGGCACAAAATTATGAGGTGCAGAGACTTATTGATGAAGGCTGTTGTTTAGTGATAGAGTAAATAAAAAACTAGAGACCTTGGTACTGGATCAAAACGTCCTAGACACCTAGCACTAAGTGGTAATCTGGTATAAATTCACTGATTCATTTCTGTTCCAAAATATTAATGGCTTAACTATTCTGAGAAACCTTACCCTGGATCAGATACCATCTGTCTTTCCATAGTAAGCTTAAAGTCAGCATAAACTCCAAATCGTGTGTTCTGGCTAATGCAATAGAAATGTCATTCTGTGCCCACATTTGATTCTGTATCAGATTTGCTCTGCTGGGTGACTCAGTCGTGAACAGATCCTGTATACTAATGAACATAGAGCCATCACTGGAGTGAGGCTTGGACTAACTTTGTTGAAATATATTGCTCTAGGGTACCTTACTATATAGCTCTGACTTTCACATTGAAGGCAGATGGGAATGCTAATTTCTTGGGATGAAGCTTGGAAGGCAGAATCTAAAGTAGAAGAAATTTGATTTTAGTGATCCCAAGCTATGATTAGTCTTAATTTATCCCTTGGTAGAAGAGGAAGATGTTTAATCATTTCTCTAACAATATGTAAGGTCTCCAGGTTGTCAAAATTAAGAACTAAAGATTGGGTTAGAAATCTCTGGAAAGTGTGTTGAGACCTGGAGAGCACCTTTCATTATTTTTGTCCCCTTGTGACCAGTGCTTGAAAAAACAATGTTAACTCTGAAGGAAGTTGCAACTAGAGTTCAAAGCAGAGACAGGAGAGCTGTGATTTAAGGCTGAGAGCTTTGGGGAAGAAAAAAAGAAGTCATGCTTACATGTCCACCTCTGCAAAAATGCACTGAGGATATGCTTCATAAGACATCCAAAATAGCTAGTACTTTTTGTTCTACTCTCCAAAGACTGCCTCTGTCTGGCCTAGATGTCAGGCAAAACATGAGCTTGTTCCTAGGAGCTTTGTAGCTCTGATGCCTTGTTCATAGTGGGTCCATTGTCAAAAGGCAAAGAGGAGGCAAACTCTTCCACGTGAATCAGGATAAAGTACTATCACAATTGTATTATTAGCCTGAAAGCTTGAAGCACCATTACCAATTACCGATACCCATTTCCTACCTTGCAAGTGGAATTAGGATCTCTCAGCAATATATTGAAAGCAATTTAATATCATCCAGCGATTGCCATGAGTGAAGTTGTAAGTAATTAGTACTAATGATACTTATGAGGGAAAACAGGTGTGGTTGAATCACACTTTCCCCTTATAGACTTAGAATATACACAAACTGAAATGAGTTCTTTAATTATATGTTAGGGTTGTTGCAGTTTCTTTATGCATTTCTAGTGCTGTTGGTGAGGAAGTATATTGAGATAGCAAGATATTGTAACCATTTCCCTGAGATCTTACCAAAAGTTTTAATGTAATTGTGTAGAATTAATGTACTAAAAATACCGTTTTTCCCCACCAGGGGATCTGGCAAGGATGTGGTGCATTTTTCACTAAAAACCCAGTGTTACTAATGGAGATCTTAAGGGAGACATTTATGACATTAGACCAAGATCTTTGTCTCATTTACCATAGACTGAATCCAGAGTAACTCCATTACTTTCATTTAAGTTATCCTTGGATTTATATTGGTGAAAATGAGATGAGAATCCAGCTTTTAATGAGAAAACAGTGCATACATGAGACGTACTGTGGGGTTTTTTTCCTAAGACAGCAGACTTCAGTGAGCAGCAGAGGTCTCCCAGAAGTAATCTTACCATCTATGCTCAAGATAAAACCAGGAAAATGGTTGATCCAGATATGGGGGGTTTTTTTAAAAATAAAAACCTGTGAAACTCTTGTTAAAATTCAAGAAAAAATTAAGGAACCAAACTTTTGGAAACTGAAATGTAGATAAATTTGGTGATCATGAAAGAGAAGATGTGATAGCTTTCATTTAGCTCCAAATAGCGTGGGATTTGTCTGCTTATGCCTGAGCTCTAGTTTAAGGGTCTCCTTTATTTATTCCATATGCTATAGCCCATGTTATAGTGGCACAGCCCTGTTCCTGAAATGTCATTGCAGTATCAACAGCTGTTGATAATTACTTGCCAAACTGATGTGATTCCTTGTGAATCACAAGATCTAGCTACAGGGTGCCAAGAGAAACAGCTAGATTTGTCTGGCTGTATGGCACCGTTACAAGGGTGGTTTAGATATCCAGTACTGTATAGGTGCTCTGCTGTGCCTGTCTACTGTCAGCACTGACCAGAGCTTTTTCTCTCCACATCACTTAAAGTTCAAGCAAGACTCAGCATTAGAGGAAGGAGGATCTAACTCAAGCAGGGGCTCGGTGCCAGGGAGCCTCACAAGTGAGATGAGAACCAAGCAGTTCATGTCTCTCAGTTCCTGTGAAAAGCACAACAGATCGTAGCTCTCCCTCTTTATTTTCTAATTTACTGCTTTCCAACAATTTCCACCCCATTCACTATTTCTCTCTCTTTTGGTTTCTATTCCTCAAGCTTATTAACTTGTACTTTTTCCAGGATGATTTTTTTTTTCTTATTTCCCCACCCTCACTGTTATCCCTTTAGGTCTCTCTGTAATGTTTCTGGTCTGGTGATGTGTGCAATAGCTCTCAATGTAGTGACACCTACACTGGTAATCAGGGTGCTTTTTACCCCACTTTCAGTACTGTTAATATTCAATTGGGCAGCCTCAGCTGAAGAGAGTAGAGGAATTTTAACAGCCCAGTGTATCACAGGTCAGGATTTATGGACCTGGCCAATGAGAAGCATCTATGGCATCAGTACACACTTTTTGTAGCTGTGAAGTAACTGCAGGATTCTGTTTTTATTTTATATGACATTCCTCCCTTCCCTCTCTTTTTATTTTAAGGTTTAATCCTCCCCTTAAAATTTTCCCGAGTCATGGGTTATTATTTTCATAGCCAGTTCAGCCATTCCATTATGAATGCTTCTGCTTTTATGCTGTCACTGGAAAGGATGTTCCTCTGACCCACCTCCACTGCTCACTAAGTCAAGTGCCTTTGAAGTATGTGTAATAAACTTTCTCTGATGGTAAAAAGAAAAGCCTCATTAGTTCCAGCCCATATTTGGGATGCACCTCTAATCCACACTCGTTCTGCTTCTTTCTTTTTAATGTTTAATTATTGATACACCTTACCTGACTCATGCAGTCTTATAGTGGTGAGATTTTTCCTACATTTTCCCAACCTCCCTTAACATTTTCACTCCCTCACTCAAAGCCTGGGTCTCATTTACATGAGGGTCTGTGAAATGTCTGGCAAAAGACCATAGCAAAAGAAACCCATGTGCAAGGTTGTGATGGCGGAACGGGGCAGGAATCTCTCCTTCCCTCCAGTAGAACCTGCAAAAAGAGGAAATTGACGTATCTCCAAAGATGGACAGCTGCTAGTGGGGAGATGTTGCATCCATGTAACACTGGCAGGTCTCCAGAAGAGGCCATACTGCAGTGAAACCCAAATGAAAACAATGTGTCCAAGAGAGGGTAGCTCTGATGCTCTCGCCTGTTTTCCCTTTGGATACTCTCCCATCTAAAGTGTTTAGTGTGACTTGGACCCCTTTGTATACCAGCCTCATTTAATCTGATCTGCGTATGCAAGTATTTCACCTTGCTCACACTGGGAAGTTGTTACTTGAAAGTCTGGTCATCAATACTTGATGTTACCTGTCTGTAGTCTAAATACGGTGAACTGCAACTTGCATTTGCTTGAAACCAAAGAGTTGTTTCACACGATGCCAGTCTAGCTTTGCCTAGTGCAGTGCTTTGCATTGGTACAGCGACAATGATGGCTGGAATTTGGGCAAATCCATACAGCATGCAAGTACTTTTAATGGGGGAAACAAAAATGGTATTTACAGGCAATTATTTTACCCTCTTGTAGCATGTGATATTTTCCTTCTTATTAGACAGAAGGGAAGAGGAATTGGTTAAGTTACCCAACCAACAAAAACAGCATTCTAGTAGCAAGCAGGTTATTTACTCTTTTTGTTTTGTTCACGGTAGTTGAGTGATTTTGGTTTGTGTGTCATTTTTTCTTCTTTTTTTTGACATGTCAGGTTGTACTGGGCCTGGCTAGATTAGAGTTAATTTTCATCATAGCAGCTCATATGGTGCTGTGCTGTAGATTTTTGACCAAAACAGTACTGATGATAGCACGCTAATGTTCTAGCTTTTGCTGAACAATGTTTGCACAGCATCAAAGCCTTCTGTTTCTCACTCTCCCCCCGCAGTGAATAGACTGTGGGGTGTGCAGTAGGCTAGGAGGGGACACAACCAGGCAGATGACCCAAACTAACCAAAGAGATACTCCATACCACCTAATGTCATGCTCAGCAATAAAAGGGAAAAGAAGGGGCTTTAGGGGGTTAGCCATCTTTTGCTCGGGAACTGGCTGGGCATCGGTCTACCCACAGTAGGTGGTGAGTGATTGCTTTTACATCACTTGTTTTGTTTTGTTTTCTTCCCTTCCCTCTTCTTCCACTTATCTTTCACTTATTAAACAATTATTTGTTTGTTTGTTTGTTTTATCTTGACCCCCAAGTTTTCTTGCTTTTATTCTTCCTTTCCTCTTCCCCCATCTCACTGAGGGGGACAGGGGGTGAATGACTGACTGTGTGGTGCTTATCTGCCCACCGGGATTAACACACAACACAGGTACAAAAAGCTCTGCCAGCTAGCTATCAGTATGGGACCGGTATCTCTTTATCTCTATTGTATCCTGGCTGGCTGCATGAGCGCTTGATGGCTACCAAGGAAATACCGCTTCTGTTGCAAAACCCTGGCATCGGAAAAGATACATGTAGCTGTGCCAGAGAAAATAAAGGTATCATCATCATAGCCTTCTGCACACAGGAGAAAAAAATCGCATGTGAGAAGGAATATATGGACCTGAAATACTGACTTTGAGAGGTTAGTTCCTGAGACCTGCCTCAATGGGGATAGCGTACCATGGTAAAACCCTCAAAGATCAGGAGACCTACTTAAAAATCATGATGTTAAGAAAAAAGAAAGTATATAATTCTTGTTTGTTGTCTGGCTCATTAATGTTACACTTCCTTGCTTTTCATAGCAGTCATAAGAGCAAAAAGCTTAGTCTTTAAAAAAAGCAGAAGAAAAGCAAGTTTTTCCCATTATTAGGTACTTCTAGAATACGCAATACTAATAAACACCCCCAAGGTATGGTGGGGCTCCTGCTGCCTAGCCTCACAGAGGAAGGAAGATATTGGACTGTAGAAACATTAATTTACAGGAATTTCATTTTCCAAATTCTTAGGAGTGTTTCCAGCCCCTACCATAAAGCACATAAAACAAAGTTCTTTGGCAGATATTGCAGTGACATTTTGATCCTGTAAACCCAACTCCATTTAACAGGGCACAAGTAAGAGCAGTAGGTACTGCAGATCTTAAAATATGTAAGAGGCAGCATTAAACAACAAAAGCAATAGTATGGTTATAATATCACACTTCCCCCAACAAAGAACAGGAATCAGGAGATTATTAAAATAGGAAATTATTTTTGCCTTTTAATTGGTAGTGCTCCAGAATCCTACCCAGAACACACCTCATTGGAATAGGAGTTATGTGATTTTAGTATATGGGAATTATGTGATAACGTATCAAATACATACCTCTGTGAACAGAATCAGCTCAAAAATAAAGAGTAACTGATGTCTGGCATAATCAATCCTCTGCTACTGTGTTTTTGAAAGCTCTTGTTCCCCATTCACCACTTCTTTCCCTTTTTTTAACATTGCATAGTAAACTCCATCCAATGATGTCAGCAACTGATATCTTTACTCATTTGGAAAAGCCTTTTATAAGTCTAAACTGGGGGGTTTAGCATGACCACAATGAGGTGAAGCTAAGGTAAGAAACCTTGCCTCCTTCGAAGAAGCTTGTTGATTCAAATCCTCCACTAGGATTAAAGTTGAACCCAGTGCTGATAGGTCCCTTTAGTTCTGGCATGTTCACTCTTCCAATTAATTATTAAAGTAGGGTCTTTTACTGATAGTGTCTTCTATCTCTGCTGTTCAAGGAGACAGCTTATGTCAGCTGAAACCACCTTCTCCAACCTGCTCCCCGAGATAAAAGTATGCCCCCCCTTTAAGCTAGTATGCAGAGGCATGTGGCATCAGGGGGGTTAAACAGCCAGACGTGCTTGGCAGGTAAGTTGTTAACTTGCCAATTGCCTAGCAGGAAATGAGTAACCTGCTGACTTTCCCTGGAAAGGGCTTGGGAAGCTACTGAGAAAAGCCAGAGATGTAACAATAAGAAGTGGTACAACTGAGGCATCTCTTTTTCACAATGTTTCCTTCAGCTTTTACCTGCTATGCTTTTATACTGGTAGAATCAGCACTGGGTCTAGGCCCCTAGGAAGAAAAGTCCTTTTTTCTGGTATCCTGTCAAATCCCTAAATAAAGACCCCTTGCCAGGGAGAGGGAGCCAGTTTGGCCAGTTTTTCAGAAGCGCTCTTATTAAAATCAGTGTAAGTTGAGGGTGTTCTGGCTCCTTTGAGAATCCAGGCTCTCTGAACAGCATTCACACTCTTTCTTCTTAGCAGGTCTCTTATTTTTATTCTTTATCCTCTACTCACTCTCTTTCCCCAGCAATATAACCCTCACAGGCCACGTGCACCTGAGGAAGAGGAGGAAGGGCAAAAGGTTTAAGGCAACCAGCTCAGGAGCCATTCTCCCTTTCCGAGTCACTAGAAATGGGTAGAAAGAAGCCTTCCATTACCAGCCTGCCAAAGCTGTAGCTCCTGGTTCAAGATTAGATTGTGCTATGATTAATGAATTGTGTTCAGCAGTCTCATTTGAGCTTTTAATGGTCTGTTATCCGCATTATGGCTTTAGCATACACTTCAGCATGATTGATAGCCTGTTTGGGAGTAGGAAGCAGGGTAGAGGGCTGCTTTGAGGTGTACACACTGAACAGAGAGAGAAGTGAAAATAGCTTGATAGCTTCTGGACGTGCTGTGCTAATCCTTTAGGATATGTCTCTATGGGGGCCAACACATGCACGTGTACCTGAGCTAGTTAACGGCACTAGCGAAGTACTGTGTTGGGCTGATTAGTCCTACTGAGAAGTGGCAAAAATACACAGTGGCAAAATGCTGCATTAACACAGTTGTATGGCTTCTGCTACTCAAACAAACTGATATCTCTCTGCAAGACACTGCAGTATGCCAGGTTCATACATTTTTCCTTTTCTGTGTACCTCATCCTTTTCTGAGAGCCATAACATGCTGCTGTTCTTCCCTACATCAGCAGTAGGGTAAACACAGCTCCCTCCTGAATCAATCAATTTCCCATGTCTTAAGTTTAGTGGGAGGATTGCTGACATGCAGATTGGGATGTTATTTTGCCACTTGTTTTGCCAGCCATGAGCCTGAAGGGAATATGTTGCAGGTGAGAGAACAACCTTCAGGAGTACCTAGCAAGCATCTACAATTTAAATTTAATGACCTTATTTAGTGAAGTACTTAATCATAGGCTGAAGTGTAAAAGCTCATGAGTAGTCTCATTGACTTCAGCAAGATTGAAAATGATGATGCACTGAGATACAGTATTGAGTTAGGGTTGATAATGTCTGAGCCTGTCCTGGCTAATAGATTCAGGGCCAAGTGTTGCTCTCCACCAGCATCCTCTTTTATCCCCCTCATTGAACAGTATCTGCCAAATGCGGTCTTTCCAAGTGCAGAGGAGAAGATGTGATGTACTAACTTCCTATTAGCCCTTTGATGCTGAAATTTAAGCTGAAGTTTAAGATCATTGAGTTTAGCATTGGGAAAAAGGTGGAGCAGTCAGCAAAACGTCACAGGGGACCATGATGAACTGCTGCTCCCCACTGGCATGTGCTGTGGCAGATGATGCATGCCTGAGTCTACAGAGCTCAATGATCCCTAGAAGAAAAAACTCTTGCCCACAACTCATAAATTCTTAACACTAAAATAGTTTCGTAACTAAACTTCAGCAGGTTAAAAGTGTTTGTACCAAGAGAGTGGAGCTAACTGGAAACCTCCGGCTTCCGTAGAAACTGAGTTTTAATCTGGCCTCTTTTGCCCAATTTCTGAGCTCTCACGTGTCATAAACTGTTAGTATAATAATTTTGATCTTTTTTTTTAAATTAATGTTATGAATATGTCACCTCTGTGTCCATCTGAACATGCACCTATCGATTTGCTTGTCACCTGTCTACCTATTTGTATCACATAAAAGATGTGAGCTTTGTCACCCATTTATTCACCTTCCTTGGAATGTTCATGAATTATTCTGGTCATTTAATGCATCCTAACTCTGCATTTTGTGGGTATCTGTTCTTGGTAGCAATAGATCTGTCAGTTTAATTGCTTTCTCTTTAGCCTCAAACTTTTTCTCATTAAGTCAATGAGTAATCATCTTATATTATTAAGGATACTAGGGCAGAAAAGTTGTTACTGGTTCTCTTTGAGTTCTTTAATAAAATGAACTATGTAAATAGTAATCCCTCCCCACTGTTTCCTAAATGGTATTACTTCCTGTTAGGCACATGGGAGCTTCAGCCTGTTTGCTTTTTAATTAAAAGTAAGTTTTCAGCTACCTCCTTCATCATCAGAATTTTCTGTCACCTTGAAATGAAGACTCTGGCATTGTCTTTTAAATTATTGAGCACTGGCCGACTGGGGGAGTTCAGTTTAGAGTATACATTAATCTTCTTAACTACTCTCATCAAACTGACTGTCCAGCCTGCTATGATTTCAGTATTCCTGTTTGCTGTCCCTCCTTTGTTTGTCTACCCACCAATACATATAAAACATGAGTATAATCTTTCTGCATTCTTGCTAATTACTGAATTATATATTCTTTGCGTCCTGACATGTTACAAAACATTTCCCAAGGTCATGTCTGACATGAATAAGTTGGTGTAGAGAGCTTTTCCTTTGCCACTTGGTTAGCAGAACTTGGAGTTGAAAGCAACATTGCTGGGGAGTTACTTCAGACCCTCTGGGAAAACATTCTATATCTGTCTTTTTTTTTTTTTAACCTTTCAAATTCTCTGATTTACAAAAGATCTGAAAACTTAATCCTTCAAGCAGAGCTGAACTGATTTGCAATCTTAACAACTATTTAGACTCTTCTGTTGAAACAAGAAAAAAGGTTAGCGATTTATGCACATTAATGTTGTCAGCGTATTGGCAAACTTCGTTGCTCGTGAAATAAGTTGTTAAAAATCCATAGCAGGACTGAGAACAAGAAGAGCAGTTCCACCAAGTGGAACAGCAGGGATCTGGGCTCTGCTTCTCGGCTCTGCCACAGTCGTACACAGGCACTTTACTGCCTCTGCAGTCCTGGGTCCTGTTTGTGGCAGTCAAAACTATCATCTCCTTTCTCCTTCCCATTGTCTGTCTTGCCTAGTCATTACAAGTTGTGTATTTGTACAACATCTAGCACTGCAGAGCACTGGATAAGCTACCCCTGTACAAACAAATTGTCCATAGGACTAAAGATTTTCCACACTGAGCCCTTTTTACACTGGGAATTCACAGTTCCCTCTGATTTATCTCACGTTTAGTCTCAGTGGAATAATTGTGCAAGATTTACTGTGAATACGTGAAGTTATGGCTGTCTGGTTTCATTGTAGTTGCTCAGATGCTATTGTGTGCACTCCTGAACGATAACTGTCAGACACTATAGAGGGCAAATACTGTCTTCTGTGAATTTCAACATAGTGCCACACATGATTCTGGTACTTTCTTCTCTCAGAATTTCTTCCCGTGAAAGCATCAAATTAAATGTACTCTTACAGTGATCAAGCAGCAATTTACACATCCTGCTATGCCATCCTGGTATCATTTAAAAAAGTAGTGGTTGGATCCCTTTGCATTTGGGAAAGTTGTTAGTTTTAATTTAGCTTGCTCTTCTAAGGAACTAAACTTGGGCTGCTATGGATTAGAATTCATGAAGCCCGGTTTCCCAAATGGCAAAGCCTCTCCTACACAGCCGCGTGCTCTACGGAGCGTGCCTGGGCCAGGGGATGGCTTGCCAGCGATCCTGTTCTTGGTCTGACAGCTTTCCTCACCAAGTTGCCCAGAATGGGAAAGTGGGAGGTTGTTAATCAGCAGCAAAGCCAACAGCCGGTGTTTTTATGAGAAAATATATGAAAAGTGCTTCATTCTTCTGTAGTATAAATTTAGCGAGCCAAATTCTGACCTGCTACAAGTTGGAATGGCTCCATTTGATATAAAAGGAGTCATACCTGCTTACCGTATCTCTATATTGACTCCTTCACATCAATGTGTGTAAATGGAGGGTCTTCGTTCCCTGCTACGCTGCCTCACACCACTGAATCCGTTTTATGAGGAACCACAGCAGCTGCTATTGCTGACATCTAAGACCACCTGGTCTTAGATGCTGGCCCTTCAAAGCCAGCAGTGCTGTATTTTGAGGGCTCGATGGTGCTGGTGTTCACTGGAGCACCCTTGACAGATAACATCCAAGGACACAGGTGCCCGTGCAGCAGAACACATAAAATTTTAATCCAGATCCATGCGATACAGTTTCATTTCTCAAGTATGGTCTACAGTACAAATTGAAGTTGGTAAATGGAAATAAACCTGAGAAGAGAGCAAATTCCTTGTGCAAAGGGACAAGGACCAGAGATTTTGTAGTGTCAAAGCTAGATTGAACTTAATGCAAAGCTGCTGCAACATGCCTATAAAGTGGCATATTCTACAGAACAGTCCACTATAAACAAAATAAAAAATGATTGAACTAAGTTACGTACTGAACTAAGTCTGAAGTTCTGAATCAAATTATTCAGTCTTCAAAAAAGTGATTGACATATTCTGAAAATCTCCATTACCCACAATAACCTGAAAAACTTTTTTACAAGCCTCTGTGGTTATCAGCTCCCAAGCAAATTTAACTGTACCATTTTGGACTTTCTTCTTAGACTCTGTCTTCCCTTAATTACTGATTAGCTTAACCAAAGCAAGTATATATAAAGGAGGGTTGGGTTTTTTCTCCCCTTTCCAGTCAAATATGACCCACTTACCAGTCTCATGCAGGAATGTATCTCAATCTGTCACCATGGAAATCATTTGATGTCACAAATGTGAGATTGTAGAATCAGTTAATACGTCAGGCAGGTAGACCCAGACTAATTACAAAGGAGAAAAATTAAATTTAACACACACACATTTATTGACAGTAAGTAATGATGGGAAAGGAAATAAAGCAGCAGCTCATGATTGTTAAGTGGTCCAGAAGAAATACATCAAACTTCTTATGAAAGCTGCTGTAGGAGTTTAAATCATGTTTGGATTATACTGTGGAAACATTTTAAAATGTGCAGTATCATATACCTTATAGCTTACTTCAGACCTCCGCTCTATAATCCTTATAGAATTCACAATTCATTTCCTTTAGCAGTTCCATATGCTTGTTTCCATTTTTTTTTTTCCATTAGCAGTTCCATATGCTTGTTTCCATTTTTTTTCCCGCATTGGTACATGATACAGTTGCAGGCATATTTATCGTGTTAGTTTCTCTCTCATTCACAGTGACTTACTGATAGAGTATACCCAGAAATTATCAGGATTATTATAAGAAGCTGCTTTCTTTGTTACATTGTTCAGCAGTGTTCACCTAGCTTCTGCTACATATGCACATGTGCATGTGTATAGTTGTGTGATCCAAAGCTCACTGAAATTACTGAATGTTAGGTCATGGTTTTTATTGCACATACATTCACATAGACTTTCCATTTAATAACTATTCGCATAGAACATTTGTTACCTGCTTTTGCTATTCTTGAGAACAAAGAATACATATGTTGTTTCCCAAACAGTAGATTTGGGAAGAAATAATAATAATAAAAATTTATAATATTTTTTGTATCTAGCTTGCTTTCTTTTCCCCTTCAGAAAATTATTTGTTTTACTTTCCATACAGCAAAGGGAATAATAAAGTTTAACTGGAGGTAGGTTTTCCCCCTTAGCTGTCATTTAAAGGGACTCTGACAAGGTTTGTTAGACCTAAAAATCAATTCTCAGTACTTTGGTATTTGATGCATCTGTAATGATTTTGTACGAATTATTATTTTTTTCTACTTTTTGTTACGGCTTGAAATTAAAAGAAAAAACGGAAAAGGATTGATTTGCTTTCTGCAATAAGAAGTAGACATGTCTGGATGAAAAGAGACATTTTTCATCCAGTATGAAAAATGGCAACACCTTTATCTTCTGAAGGGAGATATTAAGGATTTGTATTAACAACCAACTCAGTTTGTCCCCACTGGGTTTTCTTCCAGCCAAGACACTAGTCCAAATAACAAGAAATAGCTTGAAGTCCTTCCATCCTAGTTGACAGTGGCTAGAGAATTAAGTCCAAATCGTTGCATTTTATCCACCAACTAGATTATTTCATTCAATTCTGCAGCCAAATGGAGGCAAATCAAGCCCAGATGTTCATTTCTCAGAACAGTTTGCTAAATGTGACTTCAAAAAACGTTTTTGTGGAAGTGAAGAAATTTCTCTCTGCTGCAGCTCAGCCACGACTTCAGATGTTCTTCAGTACAGTCCATAAAATTCTAGATACGTCTCTCCCAGTTCTCCTGTCCTAGGCTAGCTGTGTCTCACAGTTGCTGATGTGGGCAATAAGAGAGGCAGAGGATGTTTTGGACCTACTGACCTTAACTGAGCAACTCTATCCGCAATGTTGGTTCTCCCTTCTGGTACTGCAGAAAATAAATCTCAGGAGGAAGAACTATGTCTTAAATTTGTGGGGTTTTTTCCCTTTGTTGTTCTCAGGGGTCAAAAAACCCTTTGTTCTACACATGCTGCTTCTTTTCTTAAATAACAAGCCTTTCCTTACTTCCCACTATTGTTTGTGTAAAGCAAAAAATTGACAATCCCTTTTCTCTCTCAGAGTCTGCTAGCAGACTGCTAATGTTTAGTAAGAGCTCACTGAAGTGACTGACAACTTTACATTAAGGAGAATTCCTGTGTGTAAACCACTCAGACCACGGAGGGACACTACCTTTCTGGTCTGGAAGCTGTCCTTGTTCCAGTAACGCATTTGCATAACAGTGCAATCATCTTGGTTGGGGGAGAAGAGTATGCAAGGAGATAACTTTCAAGGTACGTTGATTTATCCTAATGCTCTTGCCAATGAGTCACTGCTGTTTTGATCATTTTGTTTTTTGAACTACAGACTCAATAATAGATTGTAAGAAGCAAACGAAGGGAAGTTTTTTTCTCTCTTGCAGCAATTTAAAAAATAATTTTCATGTTTCATCTACACAAAGATGATTTAATTAAATACTTTAATCCTGACCACAAATAATTTATGTAGTGGTTCAGTTAGAGAAGCCCAGCATTGTCTTGTCATAGAGCATTTACTTAATCCTGTCGTACCTGCTTGATAATTAGTTCCTCAGATCTGTCCTTGCATTAGCTACAAAATTAGCTTAGAGGACTTGGAGAAAAAGAGGAGGGGGGAAATCCTTCAAATTAGTTAGTAATTTATGATTGCTGTTGAGTCAGCCCTCATTCAGTCTTCCTGAGGGGTGAACCTTCCCATCTGTCGTGAAATGAAATAGCATTAGTACTTTTCAGTTTCTAGAGCTGATCAGAATCTGATAATGATATAAAGATCTTTTCTCCACCTCCAAAACAGATAATGATCTCTTTTTAATGCCTTTGTGTCTTAAGTCACATCTTACATAAATCTTCCTTTCCTTCAGTGCATGCATACTCACACATTTCTCTTCTTGCAGCATTGATCTTATAAGCTTAAATGGGAAATTGTTTATTTTCCTTTCATGGAAAGGCAGGAGCTGAGTTCTTCTTCATGTGATAACAAATGGAAAGCTGTCCTAGAATTTGATCTATGCCTTGGAGTTTGTTTCCTCATGCAATTAATTGGCTGAGCCTAAGTGACAGAATAAGGGCTTTAAATTCAGTTGGAAGGTCACATCTTATTCTAGAAGGAAAGAAACTGGCATTTCACGTGTTGTAGAGGGGGTGTTGTGTTCTTTTACTTTCTTTTTGTTTTGAGTATGTATGTACCATTGAAAATGATCCCTACATTTCTTATGCCAATTTACAAAGCACTGTTGACAATCCATATTTTACACCACTGAATACAGAAACAAAATCATACAAATTAGAAATAAAATAATCTTGTGTAAAAGAAGTTCATTTCTGAAAACTCTTAGGGCATGATAGGGAACAAGTGTAAGTCCAGGCTAAAAGTAGCGCTAATGAAGTGGGGAGTTAAGAAATGCCCCAGGGGGATGCTTAAGTCACTGTAATAGGAGGAGGCTGGAACTGGGTGGACTAAAATAAGAGTTAATTAGAGTGCATTTGAAAAGAAAAATCTGTGCACAGATGATTTCACAAGAGTTATTCGGAGCCACCTGCACTACCTTTTTTTTGTGAAGAGTAAATCCTAGGCAGGTCTGTCTGTTTGGGACTATACAGTTGGATTTTATGAGTGAGTACAATATTTGTGCACCTCCAGGAAAGAATCCTAGAGAAAGAAGATCAGTTTCGCCTTTTAAAACGGCAGAGGTGGAAGCTAAAGTAAGATACTGAAGGGAGACTGTCACAAATCTACCAGGTTTATAGAATCTGTCCTCAGAGCTAACAAAGGATTTACCTTTTCTAGAGATTAGAACAGATTAACTGTAAATGTCCCATTTACTGGATGCTTTTGGAGGCATAAACTGATGTTCTGACAATTTTGCTTGGAGTGATTTAAGAAATTATTGCCATCATCTCTTCGTTACTTTTCCATGAGCTGCATTAACAGATTTTATGGGGACTTATTGTCCCTCTCACTCTCCATACAGCCATTATAGAGGGCCAGTGAAGAGGGCTGCAGCTAATCCAGATGGCTGTACACTGAGATGAACTAGGTAGGCAGTAGCTCCTGCTATGGGGTGATAATTTCTCAAATTAGTGTGCTTGCTTCTACAGCATTTGTGTGACTGAGGTCTGAATTAATTCTCACAGTGTTAAGTCCAACGGAAGCCAAGATTTCATCACTAGATTTAACTGGGTCTTGCTGATCTTCCCAATACACAGCCAAAATTGTCATCTACATCACCCTTTTTTTGACTTAATACCTTTCGGATCTGCAAATGCATATTGATTTGTTGCTATTTTTCAGTACTTGAAAGGCAATCCATTTTTAATTTGCTAAAGTATTAAACATGTTTCTATTGTAATTTGTATTTATTATGGTGCTTAATAGATCTGCAGCATGACTGACAAAAAGGTGACATCAGTTTCCACTACATGGAACTACGAGCCAATAAAGGGTCTGTCTTGTGATCATCTGGTGGGTGAGGGATTTCTGTTTTTTTTCTCCCAAAGGAAGACAGAGTGAAGCCCTTTGTTTTGTAATACCTTTTTTTATGCAGAAGCGGCTTATGGTACAGATAGGTTGTGGATAATTTTCTTTATCTTATTTATCTCATCTGTTTGTTCCCTTTTTAAGAGCAAGTACAGTGTGTCATCTAACACCTGTGGTTATGAGGGAGTGAGTTAGCCAAGGCCATTTTACAGCTTTCAACTTTTATATTGTTTTCCATCTTGTCCCTGGACAGGTGAAGAGGAAAATAGGTAAAGGGAAATGTACTCATATTTGACTTGCTGTTCTTAGACTTTTGATTACAGAATTCATTGAGATGCAAGATAGATTCAAAACTCGTAACAGCGTTTTACTGCTTCATAAAAGAAATGTTGCTTACACTTCATGCATTAGTAGAGATTGAGGGGATTAACTGATACCATAACTTCCTGCCCTTTGCATGCTTTCCTGCAGTGGTTGCACAGCTGGCTTACTGCATTTTGATGTCCTCAGAATTCTTAATACTTTCATGCCTCTCTCTTGTTTTATTGTGGAAGTATGGTTTATCTTATCTAGACATTTTCAGTATTTGAGCTGATCATTTTGATTCTTCTCTTCAGTATTTTTGAAGGAAAGCTTGCACCCTAAACCTTGCTATAAAAATCACTAAAAAACAGTTAAATTAGGCTCAGATTAACAAAGGGACACTGTTGTTTAAATTTAAACCTAGGTGGAGTTTATAAACGTAACTACCAAAGCAGTTCACAAAAGTTTTTCCAAGCTGCTGATAGGCACCTTGTTTTTAACCACAACACACAGGCACTTCAAGTTCTGCTGCTGTGCCTCCCTACGGATGCTGTCATTTTGGTCAAGCCAGACAACCAGCAGCTATTTTCAGCCTAAATCCATTTTGATTCTTGACTCCAGCACCTAACCTTTCAGAAGGCCCAAACAAATTGACCTAATTACAGGGGAAGAGTATGAAGGAGAGTTTGTGGGGTGCTAGTGCTACATTTTACATACTAATGTAGGGGAAGGAGCACACGGACAGAAAAGGGAGGGCCTGCTTGCAGGTTATTCTTTAGCCTGTAAGGGTTTGAACCAACTTCTCCGATAGCTTAAAAAAGTATCTGTAACATCTGGCTGCAGGCAGCTTCATGCTGCCATGCACCAGGAATGCAAAATTAATGAGGCTAGAAAGGGAAGGAGAATAAGCAGGAATGATCATAACCCAGTCATTCACTGAAGAGGATACTTCTCTAAGAGGGAAAGTTCTGGATTTTCTTCCAGAAACTGCTTTTACTTTTTGCATTTTCCTCCTTTAGTTCTTTCCAAAGAGAGCAAGGTTTGGAGAGCTTTTTCTCACCAACACTGTTTCAATATTCTCTTAGCCTCTGCTAGGTGGATTTGGCAACAGGCAGGTTGTTCCGGGGTGCTTTTTGAACTCCCATACAGATGTGCATTTCCTTCTTTCTGGTGTTTGGCTTTTCTGTACATTTATTTCTGTGGCTAAAAGGAGCTCTGAGCTCTTCTTTGCCTCTCATTTGGTGCAACCACTTGTAACTATTGAGTGTCAGTAAACACACTTCAAGGTTTCTCTGATGATACTTGCTACTGAGACTAAAGAGAACAGACTCAGTTGAATACATATATGTATGTCCTCTCTGTTTTGTAAGCACTATGCAGAATATTTCCTTAAAACTGGATGCCAGAAAGTTTAATAGTTCATAGACTTCTCTTCTGATCTTCTCTCTTCCTACAGCAGAAAACAGCAGTCAACACGGAAGTTGAATCCTAGACTAACAGAGCTTATCTCAAAGCACCTGTGTGAGAAGCATGAGTGACGCTTTTTCACAGATGCAGATGACATGTGAGGCAGGCTGCAGTCTGACCAGGTGAAAAGCCCTTCAGCTTCCAGGAAGAGAACCAAAGAGACTTTTCTAAACATTAGGGCTGGTAGACTTTTGCACTATTTTTGCTTTTTACCCATATAATGTCAACATTATCCAGAGAGCAAACTCCCAGTAATGAAGTCTGGGTCTCTCCCCATCTGTCTCACTAAATGCCACTTGGAACAAGCGCCTTTTCATTTGACAATAAAATCAATGAATGAAATATTAGAGGCCTGAACAATATGATGTGCAGAATACATTATGGGAGTTGTTGTGTTTCAGTGGACAGCAAGTCTTGCCCTTTCTTCCCATTATCATCAACATATCTACTTAATGAAACTGGCACCTTCTGCTAGTCTCCCACCTCTTTGCTTTTAGACTTTAACTCTTTTGTAACACTTTAACGTCTCTCTGGCTCAGGGCTGTCTCATAAATTCTGCACTCTCTGTGTACTATTGGGCTCACATTTTTCATCTGTTTGTCTCAATTAAAGCGAGACCTACACTAACTGAATGATTAAACAAGAGAGAGAGAGAAGGAGCTTAAGCTGATTTTCATAACACTTGATTTTATCCCTTTACTCAGTTGAGACAGCCTTCTTCCTCTTTGCTCTGAGGTTCTCTTCAGAACAACAGGTATCACTCAGTGCTAAGCTAATAAACAGGAAAAAAAGGGAAATGTCAGTGCTGAGGTGGACTTTAGTTAAACACCCTAAAACCTCTGGAACTATCCACAAACTTTGATCTGCAAAAGACTGAAGAATTGTTTTTTCTTACTGCTTTTTCTAAGCCTTACTGGATTCTCCATCAGGAGTATTAACCACTTCACTGTCATGCTAGCAAAATGTGTCATACATGTAGTAAACAGCTGAAAACAGATAAAGTAAATAGTAACTGATGTTTACTAGCAATCCATGAGACATACCGTACTGTTCAACCTTGGAGCTCAAGGTACTGCGTGAGTGGCGGCTTCATAATTTTATCTTTGTGCCAGTCTTGACTCTGCAGTATGGGACAGAGTTCTTACGTGCTGGCAAAACTGAGTCAATGCTATATATGATTTCAAGTTGAGTTTACGAGTAGACACATTTTCAGCAAGAGAACGTCTCAACCACTTTGCCCTATAAATCCGGTTGTTTCCAGGGTACAGGTTAAAAGACAGAGAAGGACACAGAGAAGGAATGGTTGTGTTCAAATTTAAGAGCGGTTCTCTGCATGTTTGTTAGATATATGCGGTGTTCTATCTCTTGCTGACAAAATAACTTGCAACATTGTGTCAGGATAAAATTTTCCATTCTGTTCTCCAGGTTGTTCTTTTCTTCTTATATGCACATCCACTATTTAGCCTGACCGCAGAATCATGCCCTACTTAGAGAGGCTGAAGCTCAACAAAGAGGTGACCCGTCTGTGATTGCACAGCCGGTCAACATTAGAATGAGGAACAGATCCCAAGACTCTTGAGCTCATCACTAAAGCATGAGGCTTCTGGTACAGCCGCTATTTTGTCGTATCAGACAGAAGCATCTCTTATTCTGTATGGGAATGAGTGGGAATTTCTAAATGATTGCTGAGTGGCAGTGGCAGCTTAGGCAGTAGGCTACTAAAAAGGATGGTGTCTCTCAGTATTTAAGAGCAGTGCTCTGGGTCTCACAAGTCCTGGCACCTGTTCATAGATCACCAACCACCATTCGCCTCCCTGGTGACCTTGGAAAGGTCGCTCCATCACCATGTGCCTCAGTTTCTCCTGCTGTAAGGCGGTCTCTCCTTTCCTTTGTAAAGCGCTGCTAATGAAAGGCATTGCATAAGGGTTAGATTACTGATTACACATTGCAGCCTGCTGCTCAGCTCCCCATTACTGAGATGCATTTCACAGATGGGGTTTGTGCCAACCAAAATGTGCATACCAGGACCTTATCCCGTTTATAAAATGGATACAGTTGCAACAGGCAGAGTCATGGTGCTTGGACAGTTACTTTCATGCTCTTCACACACTCCACCAAGACAGTTTTATTGCATTATCTTTGGCAGCAAAGAAGAAAGCATTTTTTGTTCAGTGATCATGTATTCCTGCATAGCACAAATTCAAGCCATGGATTTAATAGCTTGTACGTTCCTGAAACACTGAGCATAGTCATTTAAAAATATCTTTTCTCTCAGACCAATGCCTGAATATTAGAACTAGTGGATTGGAATTCACTGTGTTTACAGGGACTTTTTGCTGCTTTCTGAACAAGAAGTTTTCGATTTTGTAAGAGTGTGGGATTTTATATTGAATAAATTAAAAATTAAAAAGAAGACCATGATGAGGAAAAAGCAGTATCGGGGCACACAATCTTTAAGCGGCCATTGGTGTGAATAAAAAAGTGAGGTGTGTAGTCAGAGCAACAAGTACATCTCGCTGACCTCCTGCAGCCTGGTTAGGAGAGAATACCTATCACCTGAGAAAGGGTTCATGTCAAGTCTCCTATTGCTGTTAATTAGATGTCAGTTCTGCTGCTGGGACATTTTGTGCTATAAACAGTGACATAATAACTGAGGTGAGGAAGGACAGGCTCAGCAGCACGTGAAGCTGGTATGGGCATCCCTTCTGGTCTAGCTTACAATTTCACAACTGTTTCAGTGGTCAGGCTCATTCTTCCCCAGACTCCATGCTAGAGCACTTTTCCTGCAATGTGTCAGGCATATCCTTTCCTGCCAGGTAGAAAACAAACAAAAACTTCTATGCATGTCCAAATTGTAACATCTTCGACCTCTGAAGTTGCTGGCAACACAGGAGCCCTGTTGTCATGGGTGCACAAAGCCTTGCCATTGTCACAGAAAACCTCAAAAAGTTTTGTTCCAAAGTGAAAGTTTTTTCTACGCTTACTCTCTTGTGCTTGGCTGCTGAGAATCCATTTCCCTGAAATTCTGCAGATGAAAGTGCTGCAAACATTAATGATAGATTTGCTAGCTTTGCTGTCGTTTGCTGGACTCCTCAGTGTCCTCTTCATTTTCTAACGAGCTCTTTGGAGGAGAGGAGAAGATGCGCGAAAACCCAATATATTCTCTTCTTTTGATTGATTTCATTCTTTCACCTTCCCTTATGAAGATGAATCACAGATTTAGCTCTTTACCCCAACCTTTCTCAATCCAATTCTGTATATATTCATCCTCTTGATCACCTTTTGTGTATGATTGTGCCTTTTGAATCCTCCCTCCTACCATCTGCAGAGCACTTGTCATGTTTCTTTCTGTACAGGCTCTTGCTGAGTTATTCTTACAGCCCAAGTTGCTGTAACTTCTTTTGCCCTGGCCACATCACCACCTCTGAGTACATCCAGAAGTCAACTGATACCATTGCTTTAGATCCTTGTTCCAGCGTTGCTAGTGTCTTCCTTTATTCCTTTCACTAGCTCCTTTCTCCTTCACTGAGTCAACCTGGCCCATCTTGTCTTTCCCTGCCCTTGATGTGCTGTATCTACCTCTGCTTCACTTGTCTGCCCTCCTTTCTTATCACGTGTTCACTGCCTGTCTCCTTTCTTCCTCTTCTGGCACCAGTGTGCTATCCAATGTGATGCTCCCATGCAGCCATCTTCTCCTCTCCTGAAACAGTCCTGCAGTACCATCAGTGAGCTACTCTTTGGCCTCCTTCTCATCCAAGTTGCTCCTTAATAACTGTCCATGCAGTTTCTCTCTATGAGCAATTAATCCACTAAGAAGGGCTGTTGGGAAACAGCGATATATTTGATGCAAATGAGTTATCAAATAAAAATTCAAACTTGTGTAGGGGGCGTTTTTCCCTGAAACTTGATTTTTCCACATGTAAAAGATAAGTTCTTCACAGTAGAGGCTGCCTTTTCCTATACCTGTCTATACACACACACCCCCACACCAGTATATATTTATGCACATGTATATTATGTGTGTGTATGTATATGCATGTGTATGTGTGCATGCACATATAATGCATATATTTGTTATGTGTATGCACACCTGTGAAATAAATGCATAGAAGAGGTTAAAGTATTCAGTTCTGTTGAACATAGTGTATCCTGCACTGTACAGGCATATGAGAAAATGTCATCCTGTGTTTCTGAGGACAGGCAGGCTTGTGTTACAGTGCACACGCAAGATTTCATGTGCATATTTTACACTGGATTCATGGTAAAATTTCTAAAAACTTTCTAGAGGGAAGTGCTGAGAGTTTTTGTGCTAGAAATATATTTTCAGAGCTAAGTCAGGACATTTGTTGCATGACAAGACAGAGTCTTTTTTAGGGATGAGAGAGGACATGGCAGTAGAAGAGAGGAGTGAGTCTGGGAGCAGGAAGAAACATGAATTGATATAGACAGTGCAAGAATTGCACAGGGCATCAATAGTGAGGATGAAAAGCTTGAACTTAACAGTGATCTGAAGAGGAGGATGAGAGATGTGGCAGGAGAAGTGAAAGATTTTAGAAGCCACATATTTTATATGAACTGGTGCAAGGTCAGGGACTGGAAGGCCATAGAGAAGGGGTCAGTCGCTCAGGCAAGACTTAACATGAAGTGCAACACATTCAACTGGTATCAGTCAGCATAAGTACACTGATTTCACTGAAGTCATACAGATGTATACCAGCTAAGGATGTGTCCTCACACATTTCAGTAAGGAAGGGTGTCTTATGCAGGTGTTTAAAAGATAAAGAAAAAGAAATCAGGAGAAGGGGAGAAGAGGGAAAGGACATTAATGAAAGATTTTAACTCCCAAGTCATGCAGAAAATAACCCAGCTTCATTGTACCTCTATAGATTCTTCTAGTGCTGACTATGTTCATCAGACTTGGTACTGGCCAATTTAGAAATGTTCCAGCATTCAGAATATGTACCTTTTCCCCTCTTCCCTCCTGTCACCTTTTTATTCTCTGTGTCCCATTTTGAGAGCAGAACTCTGCAGTTCTCCTGATTCCTGCCAAGCTTGAATCTTAAATTCTTGTTGAGTCCTTCTCCTGTTCTTTCAGTTTACACTGAAGACATGCATTGCTTTGGCAGTACTTGGCTGTGGCTCCAGCATTTGTGTCTGTATTAAAGTCCTAATGATCTAAACCATGGCTGTTAAAGTAGTTACAAGTAGCAAGACAAAGTTCTGCTCTGTTCTCCTTTAATAACCTCCACAGTGTAGAAATTGCTTACTACTTGTGTTTTTAAAGGCCGAAAAATACTTTGCACTTGCTTTTCACTTTGGAGGCCCATTCCAAATACAACTAAACCTTGCAAATGTAACAACCAGGAGAGCTGTGCTGAAACGGATCTCTCCTGTGCTATTAGCTCACCCTTTATCCATGGGAGATCAAAAGGTGGCACGCCACCCCACCCCTTCCCACCCCTCTAACATGCCTTTTTGTTTTCCCTTTCCAGAAACAACCTGATGTCCTGAGGACCACAGAAAGTGCAACTCACCCAAAGTATTTGATGTGGGCCCATTGCTCTTACTGTGATTGCAGTGGAGTCATGTGAAAGCCACTGTAGTCTCTAAGACCAAAGAAAAAAAAAAAAGGGAAAAAAAA
>NW_008795046.1:1386333-1422472 GCF_000699145.1 Aptenodytes forsteri | reverse complement strand
AGAAAAAAAAAAAAAGAGAAAAAAAAGGCTTCCACTAAAGAAGATGTTGAAAATAGTTGTAATACCTATAATTTTTTACTACTGTTATGATTGTTTGTAATAGCAAAATACCTCAAGACAAGAGCTGAGGTTAGGGTCCTTTGTACCAAAGACTCTAGAGAAGATAAAATTCTCTAAAACTGGGAAAAAATCAGGGCAGATGATAGGAAAATATTGTTCACAGGCACCAAGATTGTTCTGGGCACCAAATGAAACTAGCAGATACCAGGCTCAACATAAATAAAAAGTGATACTTCTTCAGATGTGTCATATGCCACAAGTCACTGGAAGCCGGAGGACCACTATTAAGGAGCGCCACCATACAGCTGCCCTGTTGTGCTCCATTACTGCACAGCTGCTACTCCCTGCTGCTGGAGACACAGTACTGTGCTGGATGGAGCTTCAGCCTGGCCACACACAGCTGCTGCTACGCTTTCAGTACAAACTAACACACAGTTATTACCTCAGAGTGCTTATACGTGCAATATGTGAGACAGACAAAATGGGAGAGGAGTAAAAAGTTATTGTTCTCCCCATTTTTATTAAGGGAGAATCAAGCAAGAGGCTGTTATGTGACCTGTCCAGTATCACCCAAGAAATCAGTATCTGAGCTAGGAGCTGAGATGAGATCTGGAGTCCCCTTCAATGCCTGAATTAGAGGATCATGCTTTCCCCTCCGTTAGCCATCAAAAATCTATGTAGTGAAAACAGAATTGAAGGCATTGAGTTGTCAGGCTCAGAAGTATCTGATTTTCCATGGAAACCTCTTCCCAGCAACAGCTAAGCTTTTGCAAGGAGAGAAGTACTTCTCATCATGTGAGAGCTGTCAGGGAGCTGTACTGTGCAAAATGCTGTAGCTGCGCAACTGCCTTCTGGAGAAGTCTCGTCCTGCAGCCAGGCAGCATACAGCCCCGTTCCTGACAATCCAGCTGTAATTCTGCCTGCTCGATAATTTTTCACCATGGTCATGCCAGAATCATAGCCTTGTTTTCTGTTGTCTGGCTGTTAGTGGTGATGTATGAATAAGTAAGAAAGACAGCTTCATTTTCATAAGCTAACTTGTACCTGGAGTAACAGAGAGTGAGAGGAGTGCACTTAATCATAACTGCAGGGCCAGAGCAGAAAACAATGACAGAGCTTTTGTTGCTAGTGATAGTGTTTTATTATAATAAGACTTAGGAAGAAGAAAGGGGCAGCTCAAAATGCTGAACAATTCAAATTCATTATGGTAGCCACCGTGTTCTCATCTGCTGGAAGAATAACTCACATAACTCTTTTATGCTTGCCTTTTACAAAAGTCCATGGTGGCAGGGAACTCTAGTCTTTCTCCTCAGAAAATCTGAATTCAGATTCCGGTATTATCAGAGGTGAAATGAAGCTGGTGAAAGTTTCTGCAGAATTGCATGCGCCTTGTGGGGAAGACGTGAAGAGTGGCAAAGGGACAGGTTGGGGCTGATGGATGGTCAGAGAACTGTGGGCAAGGAGAGCGTTCATTGTGCCTGCTCGACACCATGCATTGCTTTGGCCAGTGCTTCATTTCTGTAACTTCATAATGCATTTGAAAAAGCAAATAACTAAATGAAAAAACTGGTAATGCTCAGATACACTAGACATAGTCTTACAATGATTCATTAATATAACAAAATTTTAGTGAAAGTTTTGAGTGAAACATTTTTAGTTGTTCAAAATTGGAAGGGCAAAGCTTATGATTTTATTTTGTTTGAACTTTTAGATAAATAGAATAATACAGTATATATTATGCATCTGTATTATGTGCCATATTGTTTGATATTATTTAAAATAAGAAGGGTTGTACATTTAGATGTGGTTATTTTGATATCTTCAGATCAAAATATTTGGGGAATTTTTTCCAGAGAATATTTCTGAATTTCTTTTCTCTATACTGATTCAGAATGAAAACACTTTTTGGAACCATTAATATTTGCTATGCAGCTGAAGTTCTAGTTTCCTGATCACTTCTGCCCTAAGTCAAGATCATAGAGACAATGTAAAGGGAAATAAAAATATATTCTTCTTTGGCAGAGACAGCAACACTACTGCAGGCTAGAGAAAAAAGAAATATAACTAGAGAAGATACAAAACATATCTTCATAACTTTCTGCAAGGTGGCTTGGGAGACAAGCCATCACATCTGCCTAGTAGGTTTTTAGACACCAGCAAGTTACAACAGCTTGACAAGTTGCATGCACTACCCTAGGACAGTACGTGAACACGTGCGCATTCCCAGACCATTGCAAAAGCAAGCTGAAGTGTGTTAGCTAACACATTTTACTTTGTATTTGTGACTAGCTAAAAGGACATGTACAGGCAGTTATTCCAGCTCAGTTGATACACAGTAAGTCACATTATCTGATCCATGTATCTAAGCCCTAAAGCTTACATGATGTTAATTTCTGCCTTCATCCATGTCCCATATCAAACCTCAAGGAATACTGGTGAGAGCAGGATTTGTTCTGGTGTCTTCAAAAATAAAGGGAAAAAGGGGAAGGAAATGATACAGCTACAATAAATATGTGCGAACATAATTTCCTGAGCCTTTTCAGTTTATCTTAGCATGAGAAATAATAACTGAGAAATAAGTATTTCAGGGGTACATTGTCAGAACTGAGATTTTGAACTGGTAGGTGGGAAAGGAAAACCATTAACAAGCGGCAAGGTTTGTTCATTTTTTATTATTCATCAGTTTGAAGGCTGAAATCTGTGGCTTGTTGGGAAATGCATGGGGCTAAAATAATGAAAGCAGATTGATGCTCCATGGTAAGTTCAGTATCCGCTTCTTGCAAATGGAATTCTAACATTTCTTTTGATGTTAGCAGTACTATCCTGAGAAGGATCTGTGGACTGCTGAGTTGTGAAATGCGCTGTTAGAATATGGGCAGGGTCACTCTCTTCCTACCAGCTGTGCCAATCCATTCCAGCCCAGCTGCACCTGCATTTTTAATTGGGTTTTTTTCTCATCCTTTACTAACCATGGTAGTTTCTTATTTTGATTTATTCTGCCTCATCTGTAAGGGAGTGGTTATAAAGAACAGGCAGTCTTCCAGCACAGAATCAACAAATGTTTAAATTGTGCCCTTCAGCCTTTTTTGGCTAAGACTTGTTTCAGCCAGTTGAGATCCCTTTCATATTTCCTCACAATATATGGCTTGTGACACCTCATGTGCTGTCTGGTGTGTTCCATGTGTCTCACAGGTTGAGAGATACTACAGTTTATTTGTATGAACAAATCATCAGTTGCTTAGGATGCATCTGCCTCTAACTTGTCATTTCCTTCATTCTATTGTGCATTGCACTCTGTTAATATTACCAGTTTTCAGTAGCACCAATGGGGTGATAAATGTGTGGTGGTCTTTTATATGATCCTTTCTGCTCTCCCCCAGATTTTCCACCTTCTTAAAAAATGAGTTATGGAGTATAATGTGGAAAACTAAATATATATATTATATATACTATATAATGGAAAAGGAGAGACATCTTTAGAAAATGAGGTCTGCTGAGGACTGGCATGTTGTGGTTAGGATAGAGTAGGATGATCCTGAACAGTGGTGTGGAGTGGACTTGGTAATCTCTCAAGGTTATTTCTAGGTTGATTTCCGTTCCCTCCTTGAATGCTTTCGTAATGTTCTGATTTATTTGTTATATGCATTGGCCACTCACTGCTGCTCATACTCTTTGAAACAGCATTCAAGACACATGTGGGGGTTACTGATGTTCCACTGAATTAGAGATACCGCAGGAGAGTATCGCAATCACCTGACCTATCCTAATGTCTTCCTAGCCGATTATAAAATTGAATTAATCACTTCTGTCTTTATGTCTTGCTTCTCAGCCCAATCTTGTCTTGGGCCATACTGAAATTTTAGTAATACAGTTGTGGTCCTACATAAGCAACATGTAATGATCATTTAATCCTTTCAGTGCACTGCTGTGACCATATACCCAGTTTTATGAGCACAGCCGGGATTTGAAAGTGTGCCTTCAGAGCATGATGCTTAATTGCTTTCTCAAAAGGTTGCAAAATAATTTCCAATCCCAGTCTTAGTGCCCTCACTGAGCGGGTCCCTCTGTCAAAACACCATTCCCTTTCCTTTCTTTGACTAGATCCAAATGCAGTTTTCCCCTTCCCTCCATCCTCCGTCACCAGAGCATCATTTCAATCACTTCTCTTATTTACATTTTATACAGCACATTTCAGGATAGATAATTAAGTCCTTATCTATACAAACATTCACTTTTCAGTTGATTTTTAAGCAGTGCAAACCTTCTAGACACATTTGATTTAAAACACGTTTTACTCTAGCTGAAGCCAGCTGCTAATCAATGTAAGCTAAACCAAAATAAGCCCATGTAAAACTGAAATCATAATTTCTATGCAGCATTCCACACAGGCTTATCTAAATGACTTTTAAATTACTCTCTTAAATTAAAACAGTGCAACTTTCTTATGTAGGTAAACTCTTAGAATCCAAGGGATTTCCTTTGTGACTGAGAAAAAAATCCCTGAAACTAGTAGGGGGGAGGCATGGGAAGAGAATAATTTGTTATACTGAGCTTTGTTCTTCAATTATATTATCTCCATCAGAGTATGAACAGATCTTCATATTAGATGATCATTTTACCAACAGTTACTTCTCACTAGGAGGATTCTCCATCATTGTATTCCAAAATCAAGCAGCATTCAGATTTATCTGGGTGATATATTTTTGTCAGCATGACAAAGGTTCCCACAGTGTTTAATTACTCCGACTAGCCAGGGGAGAAGGAAAGAAATGAGCCGTGCTGAGTTTGCTGTGCCAGGCTTGCTGTCTGTTACATAAGCAGGCATCTTCCGAAGGCGTGAAAGGAAGGCAGCACCCGAACTTCTGTATTCTTTTTCCACTGGCTGTCCCTCTCCAGATTTCATGTTTGTTTTCCATTGATTGACTGCCTTTTGTCTCACGATCTTTTTGCAATTTGCTCATTTTCAGGGCAGCAGGTTCTTGGCTTGGTGGAGAACCAGAGCGATTGGTATTTGGGCAACCTGTGGAAGAATCATCGGCCCTGGCCAGCGCTTGGGAGGGGCTACAACACAGGTAGGCCCTGAGGGTTTTCTTTGAATTAACATTTGCATTGGGCGTGCAATCAGTCTCCTGGTATAGAGAGTATGAGATGTGGTAACTTGCACCTCCCTTCCTAACCTACTGCAAAACTTGTAATTTAAAGCAGTAAAAATGATGCAGTGTGGTGCATTTTGGAGTTTCTGGTCCTGTGCTACTCTGAGGAGAATATGTTCCTTCTCTAAATGGTCTTAAGAGAAATTGTATGGCATCCTTTGAGGAAGGACAGAGCTTTTCAGCAGTATGACACACCCTGAGCACATCTCCTACAAGATTTCTGTCCATGATGAAGCATACGTAGGCCCAGCAAGAGGGAGAGAAAAGGAATCAAGGCTCATTTTCTGTAGAGAGGTAAATGGTATCACAAAATGTCAGCCCAATAAAGATATAACTCCTGCAGGACAGCAACAGGGTCATAATTGTCCTAATAAAATGCAAACTACTGGCCATCAATTTCTGCTGCCATGAGAAAGGAATAAAGGCACTAGATCAGACAATTTATTAGATTACAAGAGTCAGGTCTTCCCACTGATTTGTGTTTGGCATGTGAGAAAACATACCAGGTGCATAAAGAACACACACATACATCTAAATCATTTTGATGCTAGGCTTTACATGCTGATGCAGTGAGTTAGGTTCCCTCTCTATTTGTAATAAAGGGGCAGAACAGATGGTGAAGCCTCCATTTAGAAAAGATGAGTCCATTTAAATATCCCTGCACTATCAGGAAATTATTCACCATAATAGTGGATTTTTGGATTTTTTTTCAATCCAAAATAAATTGGATTGAATTAAACAGACTAACTAGAAAAAGGATTGCACAAGTTGTGTTTGTGTCATCTGTATTTCTATATTCCTTTGTATATTTGGGGGAATCACACCAGTTTTTGTGAATTTGTATTTCAGCCTCTGCAAAGCATCTCTGTTCTGTGAAAATGTTCAAAAGAACAGCCTATTAGAACATAGATAGATATGATACAAGATTTTGGCAAAAGAGGTTTGTTTCCTGGTTCTCCACTTACCAGAGCACAATTGCATATATAAAGGCTTGGGCTGCGCACCCTTCCCCCTGCCCCCCCCAAAAGCATGAGACAGAGCTAGGTTTCATGGATTTGTCCTGAAACCTGAAAGCTTATGTTATACACAGCTAAATTTGTTGATGTTAATTATGTTCAGTGTTACACCACAAAGCAGTATCTTTTGTTCTACTGAGAGATGACTACCTTTTATAGTTAGTTTCTTTCTGCTGCATTTTTGCTTTTCCCTTTCTGACATTTTAATGCTGGCGGAGAGAAATGTGTCACAACCACATAACATTAGAATAACCCAGAAATGTATGGTGGGTAGTATCTAAAATGCAATTATGTAAATAAAAATGCTGTAAAGCTTTAATTTATATTGTCTTAACTTACTGTTCCAAATGTTTTATAGGGACACCAAATGTCAGTATATCACAAAATTCTTCCACTGAAAGCAAAAATAATTGAATGTCTGCAGTCCTTTACATACATTGCATGTGTTAATTCTTGGTTTGTGTTAACACATACCTGCCAGGCCATGCATAATTCTGCCCATGATTTTAGTCTGCTCACAATTTCTTTCTTCAGACAACTCACCTGCAGTTATAAAAACTTTCTTTTTTTTAGAAAGAAAACCAGAAGGTAGATAATGAATGGAAGATTGACAAGTGATCATAAGAAGTGGAATGATGTTTTTTCAAGTACATGGAACAAGAGGTCACTGAGTGAAACAGTGCAACCTCTGAGAAGTAGCAAATGATGTTATTGACGGAATCAGCATCATTTACTATGATTTTCTTAATTGAATTCATTGTTTGCTTCAGTAATCTAGCAGAGATTAGAGGTATAAATTTCTCAAGGAAGATGAAATACCAAGTGAAACTGGAGCTTGTTTGATGTGTTCAGTAAATTAAAATAATTGACACTGAACACAACACTGTGGCCAAGGAGGTTTCAGAAAACTAAAAGGGGGAGCAGGAAAGAGAGGCAGTAACTCTAAGCCAAACATTCATGAAAGAGTGGGCCAGGAAGGGGAAGAGGCAGAAATTCAGGTGCTTAGAGTTGTACTTAGGAACAGTAAAAGGGCCCCCAGAACCCTGAAACTTGAATGAGCTAAACAAAGCTGGATGAGGGGGAAGCTCTCAGACGGACTTTGCTCTTGCTCTTGGGAGAGTGTTTACTACAGTCCTGGGATACAATCCTAAGAAAAGAGATTTTTATGTGAGCCTCTTCAGCCAGACCCAACCCTGGCAGATTTGATGCAGAAGCACCCCTCAAAGTCAAAGTTCTTCCACTGCTTCCTCCCAATTTCTGAAGCAAATAATTTATATTTCACTCCTACCTTTCTATGTCTGAGCCACTCTGGACAACATATAGGTTGGGGGAGTCCCAGAAGGCAGATACTTTAAAGCTAAAGGTGTGTTTGTTCCTTCTCCACTAGCTCTTTAAACCCAGTAAGCATATGCGTTCTCCTATTCCTGTGTGCACAGGCCAAATCTCCTGACAGCCAATACAGATTTTCAAGGAAAGATTTTATTTGGTTGGTTTTCATCCTTCTTCCTCATTTGCACAGGCTGATAATCCAAGTCATACTTTAGTCCATGATAATATAATCTTAGGAAAACCAGATCAAACTCAAAAGTCAGTTCAGTGACAATTTAATTGGTGTTTAAAATGTTCTTAGTTAGAACCATTCTTTATTTGAAATAACATTCCCTTCCTGAAGCCATTTTAAACACAGTTCCTTCTGTACCACAAAGGTACCCATGTTTTTTCTGTACCTCATTGGCCGAAATGCAGTAAGCTGCTTAATCAAATACTTTTTTTATATATCGTCCATTCCATTTTGCTTGTCTACACCGAGATTAACTCTTACAGACTCCTCATACATTAGCTAAAGCGCACTTTTCTCTCTGTATAATCTATATTGTCTTTCACTGACTAAACTGTGCTTTCAAAAGTATTGCCTGAGCCACACTATGATTTTTGTCTTTACAGATGTTAAAATGACAGCTGCAGAATTGCACTATATGGTTTGATGTTCATTTCTGGAGTAACAGTCATCTTAGTCCTCAGAAAAATATCTTGTCAAAGAAAGTCTAAACATAAAAGCTTTTAGTACTTTGTCTGCCTTATACTTTCCATCATAGTGGAGAATAGCTTTTAAAAGCAGTTTCTGGTGACTGTTACCATGATTTCAGGCCGCTTCCTCAGCTGGTGTGAATCACCCCTGGCATCTCTGGCTTTAGTGCAGCAAGGCCAACTTACATCAGCTGAGAATGGACTCCATGCCTTTCAAATGGAGCTTTAGGATGGATCTGTGCCTGTAATTTCGGTGCCAGGGGGGCATTTGTAAAAACTTTGGTCCAGGGGATTTCAGACTTCTAGACTACAGAAGCCCGTCCTGAGGATTTGAGGCTCGTCTGAAATACACTGCCTCAGTGCAACTACTAGATACTGTAAGGAGGTGTCTCAACAGCTTGAACTGAGGATTCATACTCCCACACTGAGAGATGTCACATTACCAGATTTGTGGATTGAGAACAGAAGGGAATGGCTAGCACCTAACGACTACCAGGCTACATGTGCACCGTGCATCATTACTCCCATGTTTGTAATGACTGGAAGAATGCTAGAACGAATCTCTTTCCTTTATTGTTTCCCTGAAAAAAAGGACCTATGGAAGATTAATTGGAAATGGGAAGCATATGTTATGTCATTTTTGCATAATATTTAACAATTGTGAATAATAAAGACAAGCGTAGGGCAGACTGTTTATATGAAATTAGACTGGATCACATCTTGTGCTTCATTGCGATGACACTATGTGTCTTCAGTGCAGAAAGCAAATGACTAGTAAAGCAGTGCAAAATGGAGTAGTGGTGGTCATGGAACTGCCTGCGGTCCTGCTCCGGAAACACGATAACCGCTTTCATCTGAGCCCCACGGGCTTCTGCTCACGACATTATGATAATGGATCTGATGTTAAGAAGTGCTGAGTGCTTTTAATTTAATCAGACATTTCTGTTTTTCAGAAATCCTCACAATTAATGCTTTAAATAGTTATTGTTGCCTAATTATGGGTAGATCTGTTACCAAATGCCTTTTTTTCCCCCTGGAAGAGTCAGAATTTCATGACAGCCATCTGAATATAGCACTAATTTACAAATTATATTCCATAGATTCTGACTAAAACTAGTGCTTTTCTCCATGGTGTAAAGAAAGGAGTATAGTGGTTGCTTGAGAGGAGATTTTTCCAAATTGTCTCAGTGAATGAAGAAGTCAGAAAACTCATGGTTTATAGAACCTTTAAATACCCACTATCAGGGCCTGACTCAGTTTAGCCATGCCCTCTCTGAAAGCCATTGCAATATTCCTACCTCCCATTACGTAGAACATTAGTCACCTTTGGTACAGGAATTGATATCATTAGGTTTGGTTGTAAGTACAGGAGCCTTTGCAAACAGAAGAAAAATACATTTTAACAATTAAAAAAAAGAACAAATTAAGTCCAACACCAATGTCAAGGCAAAAAGTAGCACTTTCTTCCCCTACTCAGATTCACACTGTACCAGTTTTTTGGATTAGATTATTCCTTCTTTAAGATACTGTGAGCTCATTCAGCCAATATTGTTATCAGTGCAAAGCATACTGATACACATGCTTTATAACGCACAAAGAGGCATTTGAAGTACAGGTATCATGCACATTGTACAGGTAGTAGTTTAGGAAGTGCCAACACATTGTTGCTTTTAGGCTCAACAGGTGGGGGGCTAAAATGATAATTCTGCTTTTGATGACCACATCCCTATCTTTGTTGGCTATACTCTGTAGCTTGCACTTAAAAATAAGCTATCATCTTAAATCTGACTACCCTCAAAGAATAGCTTCCTTTCCAGTCTTTCTCATGCAGTTTCTAAAGCATGTGATGTACTGAGAACTTGTTTACAGCACGCTTGACATTTCTGAAATGAGGGTCAATATGTATTTGATTTTGAAATGGTGCCTCTAGTTTGAGAGGCCTATCCATGTAGTAATGGCATTGCTGCAGCTGAATTAGTCTACCGTTCATTGCATTCTCTGAGATACATCCTCTGCTCCTTAGCAATTGAATCTATCAGACCCTTCAATAACTTTTTTTTTAAAAACAACACCTGACTTTCTTTGAAACACTGAAAACTTTCATCTCCTAAGAAACCTGTGATAAAAAAACAATGGCATTCAGACAGTGTATACCAGATTCTAGTTTCCATTGTATTGCTGTAAATAAAAAGTATTTCTTTTTAGTTGATTAAATTGTCCTAGTTTGGGGTTCTTTACTGGTCTGACCTGAGTTCATAATGTAAGGTTGTCCATGTAATGTACATAAATAGGGCATAAGTATGTAGTATTCCAATCTAATGATTTAAAGAATCGTTCTGAAGTGTAGTATTTTTAGCCTGATCAAGACAGTTCTTTATGCGAACATACGTAGCTTGATGAGTAATTATGTTGTCCAGCACTCTGAAATGCCCTCTCTTTATTGTAGAGGGACCATCATTAGCAGGTTAAATTTAGATGAAAGACTTGCACATAAAAGCTTACTAGAGGCATCCAGGTGCCTAAACTGAGAACAAAAACTTCTATTACATGACAGGAGAACCCCAGACAAATGCATAGCAATAGTAAAACCAGTACTTTTTCTTCTGAAGTGCAAGTTCACTTTCCAGTTTCTCATTGTGCTCATAAAAGTGATTGTGTAAAGACAGTTCATTGTTGTAGATACAGAAACGGAGGTTTTAGCCGTAGTCCCAAAGCAAAGAAAGAGGCATCACAGTTGGATTCCATCTTTGGACTCTAACAGGTAGCGTGGTGCCTGTCACAGAAAGTAGCAGAGTAACTAAGATGTCTTTCTACGCCCTTGTGTCAAAGCTGTCACCTCTAAGAGAGTGCCAACAAAAAATAGTTGAATTCGGTCGTAGTCAGATCACTCTCTTAGGTGCTGTTGGCTACAGAAATCACTATGCTTTAATCATTTTAGTGTTAGGGCAAACTAGGTTCAGGACAAACCTTTCCCCTCTAAAAAAATATCAAGAGACTTTTGAGAAAGAAGAATCTGCAAAATTGAGTGGACACTGAGATCTCAAGAAACAGCTCAATTCTTTCCTTTCCCCATTGTCTTTCTTCTGTCTCTATGTTCAGCTACATCCTGACTTTAACTGTTCCTGATGTAGCTCCTCAACCCTCCCTCCTCCACCCGTGTTTGTCAAACTGAGCTCAGGGGAGGACAGAAGCACTGCAATACCCTATATATACAGATAGTTTCTACACGGTTCTTCTCAAGGCCTTAGCAGAGACGGTGAAAAGAGAAGCTTTCCCAAATAGGATCATAGAATTCTAGGCAGTTTAGGTCAGAAAGGATCTCCAGGGGTCTTCTGGTCCTCTTCCCACTGAAATCCAACTCAGGTTGCTCAGGGCCTTTTCCCCTAAATTGAGTTTTTAGTATCTCCAAGGATACCTCTCAAGGCAGCCTGTTCCTGTATTTGGCTACTGTCTTGGTGAGAAAATTTTTTAATAAAAGTAAAAATTTCTAATACATAATTAGAATTTCCTTTGCTGCAGTTCGTGTCAGTTACCTCTCATTCTGTCTCTGTGCATCTCTTAGAAGAGTTTGGCTCCGTTAAGTAGTTGTGGACAGCAATAAGACATACCCTTAGCCGTCTTCTTTTCCAGGCTGAACAAGCCCAGTTCTCTCAGCTTCTCCTCATACGTGTTCTCCAGGCCTCTGACCATTTTGGTTGCTCTCCGCTGGACTTAGTCCAGCATGTCAGTGTCTTTATTTGACTGAGGAATCCAAGACAGTACTTCAGATGTGGTCTTACAAGTGCTTCCCTTGACCTAAAGGGGCTAACGTAGCCCAGGATGTGGTTGGCCTTCTTTGCCGCAAGGTCGCACTGCTGGCTTATGTTCAATTTGCTGTCCACCAAGCCCTCTAGGACTTTTCCTGAAAAGCTCCTTTCTATCCGCTTGTCTTCCAGCCTGTACTGTCCATTCAGGAATAGTTCCATGCAGGACTTTTTGTTGAATTTTATGAGCTTTCTCTTAGCCCACTTGTCCAGCCTGTCAAGGTCCCTCTGAATAGCAGCCCTATCCCCAGGGTATTGGCCACAGCCCCCAGTTTGGTGTTATGTGTGACGTTGCTGAGGATGCATTCTATCTCATCTCCAGCTCATTAATCAGGATGTTAAACAGTATCAGCCCCAGTATCAACTCTTGTGGAACACCACTTGTAACTGGCCACCATCTGAATGTTTTATTGCTGAACGCAACCCTTTGAGCTTGGCAGTCCAACTTACCTTCTAGGCACCTTATAGTCCACCTATCCAAGCTAAACCTCAGTTTGGCTATGAGCATGCTAAATAGCTCCACACACACTTTCTTCTTACACAAATGCATCCCTATATTTCTGTTGTGAACCTAATCCTGTCCCTCTGTTACTAGAAGAGAAATGGTCATGCAGGAAGGATTGACCTGCAGCTGACCTTTGGATGAAATCATTGCATTAAAGTACATCGTGTTTCCTTTTTTAAAAAGCGCTGTGGTTAATTTTTAGGCCTGTTCATTCTGTGCTGCTGCTTTCCTTCCCCTAACCCATTTCTTAGGATGTTCTATTCCTTCTGAATCTCGTCCAGTCAATAAACTGCCCATTAAGAGGGGGAAAAAAAAGTTGTCTAGTTGCTTCTGAATGCAAAACCCCAAACTTCTTTGTCATCCTACTATAAAGAAATACCTAAGAGGCTGTTCAGCCCATGAGCCACATTTCCTCTATTGTTGCTAGGGCATTGACTGAACACCAGACCAAGAAAAGCTGTGACTGGTTCTTACTCATTGTGCCCATCCCTACAATTAGCCTTGTGGACTACTGTTAATATTAGAAACCAGCCAAAATAATTATCACCTGTGCAGGGTGCATTTTTCCTCTTCACTTAGTCCAAAGTGGAAACCTTGTAAAATTGTTGACATTTCAACCCCTATTAAATATGATGCTTTTGAGAGGATCAAAACAAAAACAAAAAAAACCTCCACATAATTTAAAGCAATGTTCCCTGTTACCTTTCACTTTTTGCTGCTTTCTGAGGAAGGAAAAAACATAGGTAAGCATCATGGATAAGGTCCAGATCTGATATAAATGCCTGACTCTTTGAGTTAAATAGACCTAAGCTGATTTACAGGAGCTGAGGATCAAGAAACAGATTTTTTTCTTTTATAGGTGGGTGATTCTTCGGTGGAGAGTCCAAGATAGATTAGTTTTGGAAGACGTACTTGCTTTCATCAAGGCAAATATTCAGTGAATTCCAGCAAACCTCCTCATTTTTTATCCATGGAAGCAAGCTTTGTGTGATCCCTTTTTCCAAACAAGCCTAGACAGAGAGGTTCAATGACTGGAACTCCCACACTGTAACCCTGTACAGTCTGTACTATTCTGTGATTCCTGTTCAGGACAGCTCACCCAAAGTCCAGTTACTCTGGCTTGATGTAGAGTTGTGACACTCACTCGCACTTCTGTGTTTTGAGGCACTGACATGTAAAATTGTACACTCAGAAAGAATGAAGGGACGCGTGAGAATCAGTCCAGGATGGATAATCAGAGGAACATAAGCTCCAGGTTTAATACGGTTGTCAAAATACTTTGTGTGGTCGTTGGATGTATAAACAGGGACATTTCAAGTATGAGTGCAGGAGATATATTTCTTTTCTATTGGGTGTAGCCCTTTACTCCTAACATGCTGGATGTCTACACTGTCAGATAACTTAGCTCCCTAGTTCATTCTTCACTCTTGCCCCCCTGATCATCCACAGGGCACAGAAATTAGTTGGTACCCTGTCTTTCTCAGGGAGCAACCTCTCTTTTGTCAAGAAAAAAAAAATATATTGAGTGTAATTTGTTGATAGTTCACTCCAGGAAATATTTCAGGAAGGTAGTATGGATAGGACTACACTCCGTTTGGCACCACTTTCCAGTCCTTCAACGCTGCATCAGAAGACTTCACACACTGTAATATTCCCACGTGCCCTGATGACATTCTCCAGTGCACACAACATAGACCCTCAGTTCCATGCTAAAAATTCTCCAATCTAGAAAATTGTAACATGACTTTCTTTATTATGTTATTTTATATATATTATATATTTTATTATTATTATTATATTATATTATTATATATATTATTATAATCTGAGAACTGAGAAATGCAAACAAAATAATTGTTATGACTGAAAGAAAACAAACTAGGCTCTCAGAGACAAGTACTATAGTATGAACGTGGCCAGCCTCTCAATAAAGGAGCTAGACCCTGAATAGTGTGTGTACAGCCACTCCATAGTTCTTGATCTGGGTGCTAGGGATCAATTCTTGGACTGGATATATTTTAAAATGTAGATTTAGCTACTTGTCGGGGTCTAATCTCCACAGGTCAAAGAAGAATACTTACAAATTAACAAAGTTCAAAGAAAATACAGGAAAATTTCCCATAAAGTTGTGAAAAATGGCTCCAGGAGCTTATCTGGGACCGGGTCAAGGGATAGTTTGATCGTAGCTTATTTGTATCTGCAGGAGAAAATAACGTTTTTTAATAGAGGGCTTGCCAATTTAGCAAAAGTTCAGCAAGATCAAATGACTGCAAGTTCAAAGACGTGTTCAAATTAGAAATAAGGGAAGTATCCTTCATCAGAATAATTATGCATTGGAATAACTTACCAAAGTTTGTGATAGATTATCCATTATTGTAATTTTTTAAATCAAGACTGAATGTTTTTTCTAGAAGTTATGCTCTAGTTAAAGCACAAATTGATTTTTGAAAAATCCTATGGCTTCTGTTATGCAAGAGCTAAAAATTATCCTTTCTGACTTTATCACTTAAATATGTATTTAACCGGGACTTTGTTTTCCTCTCAACTGAAGTCACCTAAGCACCCAGGCAAATGAAATCACAGGTAACCTGCCGTTTTAAGAACTTACTGCATTTTTAGTATTGAAGAGAGGAAAAGTTCTTTAAAACTTTGTAGAAATTTTCCACATTTCCCCAATGTCACTTTTCTTTTTAAGTCTCACATTTCAAAGTGCTTTATAAGATGTGTACCTGACCATCTTCTTGTTAGTGTCAACTTTTGGCACCTCCATCATGACTTCCAGACTTGTACAGAGATGCACACTGAGTAACTTTTGGGTGATATTTGTGCATGGCAGTGATGTGAGACGCATCTTTGAGACAGCTCTCCTCTGCTCCATTTAGATCGGTCAATGCCATTGTGCTACAGCAGATAGAAGCTGAAACTTCCCTCCTCTCTCCCTGTGCTGGTCTGAAGTGAGCTGTGTTATCTGAGGTTTACAACTTCTGGATTTTTTCGAGCAAAAACTTTCCCAATCTTTTGAATTTCAGGAGAATTTAATGATGTGCCTCTTGTGGGTTTTTTTTTCCCTTCTTGGAAGCCATCTCCCTAGTTTACCAATTGAGAAGTCCCTGGAATATTTGCTTTCCACTGCCTTTAAAATGTAATCTCTGTACCCTATATGCTTACAAAGGTCAGGGAGTGCAAAGGCTATAAGAAAACTGAGGAGCTTTTTAAAACCCATGTAAGGAGCTTCTTCACAGGTGGTTTTCATCTCCTACAACTCTTTGTGCAGGGTTCAGAAAACAGAGGGATTTGAGAAAGGTTACTATCCTTACTGTCTTCTTTGATGCCCAGAGCAAGTAGAGCAGCTGGGAAAAACTCTAGCTTCCCTTTCTGAGTTTGCTAATATTTGGTTTTTTGCCAGCCATGTTGTTTTCCATTATAGGATTTAGGAAAACTTTATCAGCAATTTGGGCAGGAAAGTGTATGACTTTGCACCGCTTGGGATCTGTGTAAGAGAAGGCCAATTTCTTCTGGTCTAAAGATGGTTTTTCTTTGCTGACCTCTGAGAGACCTGCAGAATTGTTAGTTCTCTTCACAAGACTCTGGAAGATAGGAGGGGAGAACATTACTTACCAGGATGGTTTTTAAGTAGCAGAGGTTTTCCTCCATAGACTTTCTAAAAGTCTGATGGCTCATGACTCCTCTCCTGTAGACCTTTTAGACTCCTGAATCAAGGAAATTTTTCTGTAGCAGCCTTTGGGGCTTTAAGAAAGTTGGAGAAATTCGCCCAGAAATGGAAGTCATTAAAGAGAAGATACAAAGCATATGTATCTTTTTTTCAAATTGCTCAGGAAGAACAGCATCTAAACAATAAAGAAACAATTAGGAAACTAGGAAATGCTGAGCTACAGTCAGTAGCTCTATAAGAAGTTAGAATCATGCTCGAGTATATCCTTCATCTTAATTCTGCCTAAGGAGAAACAGCATACGTCGGAAGAGGAGAACAAAGAAAATAGAAGTGTTCCATTTCATTAAATGGTCATCAGGAGGTGTAAACAAAATGTTTATAATGCTTCAAGGGGAACCAGGCTCCCAACAAAGTGACTGCACTGCATTTCAAAATGCACTTTATCACAGCTTCGCTTTCAATACATGTGCACAGAAAACAAGGGATATTGCATTCTGTCACCATGCCCGGAGGGACACCCACTTTCCATTTCAAAACAGCTTCTCAGCCCTGTTCAGTTTTCTCAGAGAAAAGTTCAAATGTGGAGTCATTGTTTATTCTCAATTAACACATTGTGCATCCCTGCAAGTTTTTATTAGTTTTTTTACATTGTGAAAGGCTTTTTTGGAGAAAAAGGCCTGGTGCATGTAAGTTCATAATTAAATAATGTATCAGGATACTCCAAAAATGTGTTAGAATGACAGTCCTTTGGTCATACTGTGTTAAAAGCTATAGACATACGCTATGGTTTTATTATACTGATGATACGGCTAGTCGAATTATGAGCAGCAGTTAGATAGATGGTCTCTAAATCAAGTGAAATAAATGCAGTGATTTTCATCCACACAAAGACTTAAAATGAAGATTTAAAAATGCATGCAGTGGCTTGTTGTGGATTTGCAGCTTTAATTCAATTTTTTTAATCCCTAACAGCCATACACTTGTGTTTTTCTATTTGTTCTTGATACTATGGGTGGAGAGCAGAGGCCACAGTCAGTGGTGTGGAGGTGTGGCCCAGTGGATTCCAAATGCAGTCCTTAGCAAAACTGGGCACTTGGGCCCTGATCCAGCAAAGGCATAGTCGCATTCCTAGCATTACACACTGTGACCACTTCCATTGATTTCAGGTACAATAAATTGGAATTAAAAGAACATGCATAAGTATTTGCTAGAGTACTAAGCAGTCAACACTATCATGGCGCTTCTCCTGGGATAGCGAAGCTACAAGCCCGTTCCATAGCACCTAAAACTGAACTCAACTTTTTTGTGCCAAATCTGTTTCACAAAACATGGTAGCTTACTGTTGTTTGCACTGCCTTAAATCTCTGGGTCAGTTACTTATTGCAGCAAATCTCCATAATGTCAGCCCTATTTAACATTATTTCTTACAGCATCTGAGACTCATTGGTTTGGTGTATGGTCTTTGGTATGCTGGTTAGGTATTATAAAATCCCAGTAATGTTTTTAAAACTCACTATTGCTTTATAATATATTTTGAAGTGTGTCTTGCCTGTCTTTCTCAGATATTGTAATGGTATCTACTTGCTATCTGTCTAGTTGGTTCACTGTTAATGGGATTAGTTTCGAGAAGAATTTTGAAAAACCTGACAAGGATAGGCTCTGAGATGCTGCTCACATAATATGGCATTGCCTCAACAGCTCACAAAAGCATCCTGTTCCACCAGAAAGAAACAGGCAAGGTAGTGCTTACAGAAAACGATCTCTTAGTAGCTACATTTTTTTCCCCACAGCACTGAGTATTTTTTCAGCCACCTTAAAAGGGCCATTGTAATAAATTGATTGAGTTTGAAAGCTTGTCCAGTTTCACTATAACTTCTGTAAATGATTCTGTTCTATGTTAAAATGTTGTTTATTGCTTCCAGCTCTACTATATATTCCTCTCTGAATTTCAGGAAAAGCCGTAGTCTGTATTCCTGAGGCAAGAGGTGGTGATGCTTGGTAGCATTCCAAGGGAAATTGCTGATGTTTCTGCAAACTTCCAATTTACTATTCAGAAAAATGAAATGAAATATTTTGTTCTGGAGCAGATTAACAAAAGAAAAACCCCAGACTATTTTGCTGAGATGGCTTGAAGCATCTACTGAAACCATTGCTTAGTCAAATCATTGGAAAGACAAAAAATTTGATTCGGTTTGAATAAAAAAATGGGAAAAAGACAAAAAATTCAGGTGACCCCCAGAGTTTTGTTAGACCCAGAATGAAACATTTATTTTCCTTTTCGGGTCTTGTAACCATTTTCAATAAGATTTTTAATTTGTATCAATTTTGAAGTGAAAAATATTATTTTAGAATAAGTTGGGTTTTAAAATGTGCCAAAAAAAAAATTGCAGTATTTCCCAACTGAAACATTTTAGCCCAAATATGTTAATTCAGATTTTTTGCCCTGTTTTCTCCAATCTATTCACCAAATTCCTTTTTTTAGTTGTTTTGCTTTTGGGGCTGGGGTTTTTTGTGTGTGTCCTGAAATTATATTTTTGAGAAACTCCTTTGTTTGTTTGCTTTCCTGTTTGTTTGTTTGTTTGAGCAATTCAGAATCTGTCAGATTTTGGTAGTTCAAGCAAAGTCTCATCAAGCAGGGGGAGAAAATGCCATTCAAGTAAAAACTAGACTAGGATGTGTTCCACAGGTTTAGTAATAAAGCATTATTTTTCTAAGAGCTCTTTGAGATGTTTGCATCTCTGTATATGCCTGAACTATTTCCTCAGGATAAGGAAAATAGGGTGTTCTGTGGGTGATCATAATTTGTTTAATACTCATGAGACATTTGGGTTGCCACTCTCCTCTTTTCGTTTATTTGCTGCCAAGCTTTCCCTTTGTTTTTCTCAGGTAGGTTAGGGCAGGAAAATGCTGCACTCATCAAAAGATGAGAAGTCCCACTGCCTGGGGCCAGATGTTCATAAAATATTCCTTTGATTTTTTTTTTTTTCCTCCAGTCTCTTCCTCCCCCCAACACAGCAGCTGAGAGTAAGTCCCTTTTCCCCTTATGTTCAGCTGTATGTCATCTTGAATTTAGTCTGAGATTTCAGTCAATTTGACTCTGAGAGAAGGAGGTCCTGAGGCAAATATTTCCCTTTCCTTATTTCAGACACTTTGCCTGCAGACTGATTGCGCAGATTGGAGTTAGTTCATTTGTTATGTTTGCTTTTGGTAACAGAACAATATAGAAGTAAAACTGAAGTGCTCTGTTCTGAAGAAAAGGTAATTTTTCCTCTGCATGAACTATTTAATAAAAGTTCCCCCCACACATGCTTTTGCTTTACTTTTGCACTAAATAACTCTAATTAGGTGAATAATATTAAATTCTCCTCTTAGTAGAAATCTCTTATTCTCACTAATACTAATGAGTAAATATTTAAATTTGCTATAAATATTCTCCAGTAGTTATTTTTACGGCAGCAGTAAATTAGAATTCCACAGTGCGAGAAGCCCTGAACAGAGGCTGAACAAAGGTGTTAAACCCAAGCCTGTAGGTGAATTAAAATAGAAACCACATCGAAATTAGTCTTGACGATGGAACATTAAAAGCTTGTGAATATTTTCAATAGCCATGATTGCATCACAATTTAATACATCCTTTCTCACATATATTCCAGTTTTTCCACCCCATCTGCCTCTTTTACTCTCAGCTGCTGCTACCATGACAGCCCCTCAGGACAGCATAATCTCTTTAGCTGCGATGCCGTAATCTCCTGCTAGCATAAAAGTGGAAGACAAAAAAATTGGAGAATACTGCACATATTAAAACATTTCCCCTTTTCCTCCTCAGACTGGAGGCTTAAAGAAATTAAGAAAAAATGTTTTATTGTCTATAAATTATAAATACTATAGAGTTAACTGAATCTTACAATTAGTCTTTATTTTTCTTAATAAAGAATATCCTCCGTTGTATTTCACTATTGAAACAAAGCTGACAGTTCTTGACAGCTGGAAAAAATCCACTGCCAGAGAGGAGCTTATCCCACCCAGTTTATTGCTGCAGCACAAGGAATCTGCTTCACATTGATCTGGAATTTCAGACGATGCACAGTGGCTCTCTTAGAAGCTAATGCACGCACACTACGTACGCCAAATAGGCTTCGGTTATGCTGGAGAGGAGACAAACACACTGGCAGAAATATGTTGTAGCATGTTGTGGCAATACGTCCCTTTCCAGTTCAACAGCTGGAAGCAGAAAGGTTGACTGAAGATGAAAGGAGCTCCCTCCAGTACAGGTTCCAGCATCCTTGGGAACCAGATGAACTGAAATGGAAAACAGAACTAAAATAGGCCACAAAATTCACTGCCAGAAGAGGTTTTCTTTTTATTCATGCCAGTGCCAGGTTTTACTAGAAAGAAATTTGCCATGTCATAGAAACTGAAGACAGGAATGACCTGGAACCTCCTTTGTTCTATCCCAACCATTGCAGGATTGTTCCAGGTATATTTGCTAATCTCTGTGTAGTCTGATTTTTAAAGGCTCATGAAATAAAGCAATTTATCTGCCATTTTTAGGTTATTTCGCCACAAAGGGTTTAGGAGAATTTTTCTTAAGTATTCAGACTACATTTCCTTTCTTATTACTTTTAGTTTTATCGTCCTAGACCCCCTCGGGCAGCTTTTCCCAGTGCCTGCTTTTTGCCATTTCATATTCTTCTGTGTAGCTGTTATGTTTCTCTACAGTTGCCATGATTTATTTTTTGGTAAGACCTCTTGTAATGTCACTTGCAGATGTCATTACTATTCTGTTCACTTCCCCCTTCCACTAATGAAGACGTGAAACAACACAGAACCTATCACTGCTCTTTCTAGGCACTTCCTGTCAACCTGCGAGGCTGCTGTTTATCGGTACTCTTCCTTTATGGTCCTTCATTTTGCGTTCATTCCCCATTACAGTGCTCTTATCTAAGTCTTTCCAAATTAATTTTTCAAGTAAAATTTTCCGAGACACTGCAGGAAAGGTTTTGCTGATGCTTCAATCCAGCTTCATTGCTTCTGCTGTTCTCCCTTCTTCTGCACTAGTGATTTTGTCCAGACAAAAAAGAACTGAGGGGTAACAATTCGTGTTGAGATACCTCTTTTCCGCCTTTGAGTGTAACTTTCTGATCCGAGGGTCCTGCTCTATGAATACTTGCTCCCTTAATGGCGAGCACTCTCAAAGGCTAGGTTGTAACCAGCATTGATAATGTGTTACTCAGAAAAGCCTCGGGGATTGGAATCAGATGTGTCAGGTGATTAACTTCTTACTAGGTAGAGGAAGGGCTGCAATTTCATCTTACGCAGTATATGTATTGCATCCTATGCAGTAAGTATTAAGGGCCAGATTTCACTCCACACACATTGAGTAAAATGTTTCGTATGTGTGACAAAATTCTCTTTGTCTCAGCATAATCTTGATTTCAGGCCAGATATAAATCAATTTAAATAGTGGGATTTTGGAAGAAGCAGATCTCTCTGTTCAGTGTGAAGAGGGCAGAAATGGAGTCATACTAGATAAATCAGGATTGTCTCTACCCTTTCCCTAGTAGACAGTGACTTGACAGAATATCCTCTTGGAGCCTGTAGCTTTTCAGAATAAGGAGTGGGGAGGGTAACTTCTGAGTGTTAACAGGTTCCTTCTTTCTTTCCTGTAGGATATTGTCTAATTCTCTGTGGAATAATAATGACCTTTGGATGGAGTTATCCTCCATCATGTGAATCACCTGTATTGGTTCATTTTGTAAGGAATAATCCCAATGCTAATCATGTCATAATGAAATCAAGCTTTATCAGTTAAGGAGACTGCTAGAAATACAACATCCTTCTCTTGCTTCTCTTCTTCACAGTTTCACTCCTCTTCGGCTACTTTAGCCTTCTTGCAAGCCAGTATAACCTAGCATTCATCTGTATGCCATCTCTCCATTTCTCCTCTGCAGCCTCAGGGGTTCAGGAAAACTTTCTTTTAGTGGCATCTTGAAACCTGAAGCTTTTTTTAGTCAACCTCCTGTGTTAGCACAGGGTAAGGACTGTAGTTTCCACAGGTAGATCTCAGCTCATGTCCTTGTTTTAACTGCTGAGTCAGCACATAGACAGGATGGGCCTTGACTGGCATGTGACATCATGGCTTCTCTTGTTCTCTGCACTGTGTTTTCGTTCAGGGGTTATCTTGCTGCTTCTCGATAAGTTACGGAAGATGAAATGGGAGCAGATGTGGAGACTCACGGCAGAGCGGGAGTTAATGAGCATGCTGTCCACTTCACTGGCTGACCAGGTGAGTAGGACATTGCAGACAAGTGGTACAACCACTACTCCATGGATTGAGGAAGGTAAGAAAGGGAAAGGGGATGAGATGTGGGAAAAGGCAGGGGAAGTCACCATTTGTTGAATCATTCTGGTGAAAACATGGAAGAGAGGAATGGAGATTTACTCATGAGGTTTCTCTTACTACACTGACATTTTTACCTCCTCTGCACAGATGATTCATAAGATAGGCAAATGGGGTTTTCAAGCTTTAATTTTCTGTCCTCCTTTCTTTAACATAAAACTGTCCAGACACTAGAAGTCCAAATATGCGATGTCTTTTCCTACTGGTTATTGTCTAAGCAGACTTTAGTTTCAAGAGTCTCCAGATATTTCTTTACTGTTTCTGTCAGATGAGTCTCAGCAGTCTTTTAATGTACTCCTTGCCACAACACCCCTGTGAAGACAAAACTGCTGCTGTTTCCCTGCCACAGGGAAACTGAGGCCAAGAGAAGAAATAGTGTACCTATACACAGAAATGCATATTTTCTCTCTTTGTGCTTCCTGCCAGCTCTCAGTTTTAAATCCAGAAACCCTGTTAATGTAGTACTGGACCTGAACCAGTAAGTCTTGCTCAACAGCTTGAGTGTATTAACTCAATACAGCATCATATTTAGATATTTCTACTGCTTTTGAGCTACATCTGGCTTATGACCAGTCACCACTAAGGAAGCATGCTGCTTAGTGTGCACATAGAGATGTGCACTTGTGTACAGTATCCTTACAGGTTGATCCAAAAGCTACTGAAGTTCTTTAAATTGATTTTTGCAACTTCACTGTGTTTTCCATCAGGTCCCGAGTTGCTGTCTAATACCTGCATGGGGCAGAATTTTGCAGAGTGGACCAAGGTTGCCTATGTCTTACCCTAATACCTTAACCACAAGACTGTCCTTGTAACTTACTTCTCCAACTGGATGGCTGCATAGAGGCAGAACACGTTCTGTCCCTCACGGTGTAGGCTGTTCTGCAGATCTGTCCTACATGCCCGTTCCATGAAATACCTAGAATACTTGTTGCAACAATAAAGTGTTAGCTAAAATCCCACATAGTAATTCACCTTGAAGCACAACTGCCAGGATCACTTTCATCCCCTTTATTGAAAAGTGATGCAGTACTTAGTAACAGCAAGCAGTTTGTCATTTACTGCATATTACTCTCCCTGGTGACTAGAAGAGGAACCACATCTCTTTCCAGCAGTACAAGATAGATGTTTTGAAAACTTTGCTGGACTCCATTAGCTCTGTGTGTCAAGAGAGCCTGTTCCTCTTGTTCAGATCCACACGTCACCCCTTAGATTGATAGCACCCTCTGTGGAAACAGAATTATGAAGCAAGGTTTGCAGAGTTCACCTCACATAACCATTTGCATTTCTCCCTGTGAGGGGGAGAAGGACAGTCAGGTCGGGGAGGGGTTGAGATCACCTCGCTGTAGCAACAACGTACCCAACTGTTTCTCTGGTTTTCTCTGCTAGGATATCTTCAATGCAGTCATCAAACAAAATCCCTTCCTTGTCTACCAGCTCCCATGTTTCTGGAACGTGCAGCTGTCTGATCACACCCGTTCCGAGCAGTGCTACAGAGATGTGTCTGACCTGAAGGTATGTTTTACAGGAGGTTGGATGGGTGGTATCCTTTGCATCAGAGAATACAGGACTCCGCTGTGACAGAAGGATGAAGTCCCTTAAGTAGGGGTGGAACTAACACATACAGTTTATGAGGACACCCAAGCAGGGGAAGCAAATATGACTTTGGCTTTGTGCATTTTGACTGCTAGAAAAGTCAAAGATGAATGCTGCTTTGGGGTTTGACAAAGTGTTAGAGAAGTGCTTTACCTTCTTACATTCTGTGCCTGTCGCCTATGCCACTGCGCCTTACTGCTGAGTTCCTGTTGCTGTCCCTGTTCTTAGCTCTTCCTAGCCAAAGAATACAAACCCTTTTTTTTTTGTAGTGGACAAGTTTGAAACTCTTTAGTCAACAGCATTTAATGGACTGAAATTCACAAAGAGGGTTGGGCGGACCCTAGCTAGAAGTACATTAGTCAAAATTTAAAGACCTTGCACGCTTCATATTTAGCCTTTGCGTACACTTAACCCAGCCACACTGCCACTCATTTTTCCAGGATTTGCCCTGGAAAAAAGGCTGAGTAGAAACCTATTAATTTAATAAAATGAAGCTATAGTATCAGTTTAATAGCACATTTTTCACTATTGTCCAGTAGAATATAAAAGCTGGGTGGATTTGAACAGATACGGGTAAATTAACATCAATTGTGCTGTGGTCATTTTGAAAGGCCAGACAAATGTAGCATGCAGAGAGTTCAGAATTGAAGCTGATTGAGCTTCTACCAGGTTTAGAATAAGACTGGCTGGCTAAACAGCGGTAGATTCCATCAGAGCAGACTAGTGGTGTCAGAACACAGTAAATATTAGGTAGTTTTTGGCAATTCATTTTAAAATTCAGTCAAGGTTCATATATTTAATTTATGTTTTGAGAATGCTTTAGTAAATGAGGGTTAAAAAAAAAAAAAAGAAAAACACAGAACCATAGAAGAGGTTGCAAGGGACCTCTGGAGACCATCCAAACCCCACTCAAAGCAGGACCAAATTAGATGAGGTTGCTCAGTGCCTTGTGCAGTTGAGTGTCAAGTCTCCAAAGACTAAGATTCCACAACCTCCCTGGCCTCTTGTTCCAGAGTTTGACCACCCTCGTGGTGCAACATATTTCCGAAATCTAACCAAATTTTCCCTTGTAACAATTTGTAGAGTAACAGCAGGAGTATTCAATATGAACGCCAGATACTGGATGAATATAGAAAATCAATCACCCTCAACACACTGATTTCAAAAGCTGCACTTCCCAAAAGACAGAAGATCTGCTACATGGGTTAACTGACCTGTCAAAGCTGGCCAGTATTGCTTGAATTTCATACATAAAGTATTCACAACCAACTATTCAGGTGTGGTCCATAGAAGACAGCTTTTAAAGGTAGATCAGTATACTGGTCAGTACACTGATCACTAAATGTTTTATGATAGATGTTTGTAGGGCAGGAACAATGCAGGGACTTAAAAGCATCATGGTTTTATGCCTTGTAACAAAGTGCTGGTAGAGATTTTAGTTCTGTGCTCATGTTGAGAATCGTGTATGACAGCAATTGCAAGGCCTGAAACAAAAGGAGAGATGTAGTAGCAGGGAATATGTTTTCTAGAAGATGAATTTTAGAAAAATACACCTCCTACCTGGGAGATATCCAGTATTTTTCTGTGAATTAGGGGCTGACTTTTATTCATATAATCCGCTGAGACAGTCAGATTGGATTCAGCACAGGGTTAAGACACATACATTTACATGAGCAAAAGACACTGAAGCTAATAACTGAGGATCTAGGGCTTGGTTCAATTGCCTAAACACAGTTTGAGTCACCAGAGATACCCTCAGATATCCGTATGGGACTGGCAGATACAACACAGACCTACGGGAGACGATACCCTTTTGGCAAGGCAGCTGATGGGCAGGAAGGATAACCCTAAGGTGCTTTCAGTGTTGCTATACATCTGTATTTAGGCACTGAATTGTGATCCCCATGAGTAGTTTTGGAGACTGGTTAAGCTCACCTCAGAGTAGATATCTGTCGACTAATCAGGCAAATCACTCTTTAGGCTCCATTGACTGTATTGCCTAATCTGCTTCAGGTGTGGGACATCTAGCTCATATGTAACACCTACAAGTAAGCATTTAATAGAAGTATCTTAAAAATAAATTGAATCCTTTCTTCATTGTCGATTAACAAATTCATGTTTACAAGTATAACTTAGGTTTGGTTGTTTATTACCGTATGTTGTATCACACTGTCAGTTCCATTACAGCATAGGCAATGAAGTCTAAGATGAATAATATCCTCCACTGGCTTTCTGGTCTGAGGTAATTAACTCAAAAAGGGGTGCAGACACATAAGCAATTTCTTCAGCTGAACGGGACTTATTCACACTGCTAAAATTATCCCCTAAATACTGAATCGGGGCTGAAATTCTTTGCTTTGAAAGAGAGGCCAGAGCCTTATCTAGTGCACATAAGCCCCCTGGTTTCAATAAAGCTCTTCCCATATTCAGCAGTTAAAGAACTGGCCCTCAGGCAGCACTGTTTAAAATTGTTCATACAATCAAAAAAAAAGCATAAACCAATTAAAGTTGTAAATTTGCATTATGAAAATTAGCAAAATTCTAATTCTGAAAAGAAACCAGCTTGTTTGGTATGTGGTCCTTTCAAAAAAGCAACAAATGTTGTTAGCCCAAGTTAGAAAATATACTCTTAAAATCACCAAAGTTAGTCAGTTCCATGGCATTTAATATAAACGGTATGACGCAACCTATTTGGCACATCCTGTATTTCATGGTAAGACTGGAATAAGAAACGAGGTAAAAGAAACCTCCAGGGTAAGAGGGAGAGAAAGACAGATTGTGAAGTTTGTACTGGAGGATTAAGAAGGATAGCGTAAGAGAGAAGGAAATGCAGGGAGAGATTTAAATTCCAAGGTAAAGCTGGCCTAGTCAAGTATTCCTCAGTCAAATCAGACTGCATTCCTCATGTCAGACTGAAAAAGCACAGATTTAATTCCATCTGGCCTCAAAGTCCATGGGACTTGAGGATTTGTTATCTCTTACACACAACATTGTGTCAAATAAACTTAGACCCCCAGGCCTGGCTGCTGTTCGGGGCAGGGGGGGGGTGTGTGTATGTCTATATACACACTTCTTTGCTGCTTTGTTCACATCCATGCAAACATAGGATGACCAGCATACTTCTTGCAGGCCTGTGGAGCGCTTGAATATTTCATATTGCCTGAAGAGGATTCTAATCACTTTTTTCTCTTTGTAGCCCTCATTAAGTTGCATGTCTATCCATTTTATTGAATTTTTTTTTTGTACTGTCTTATGTTGGAGAAGGTCAGATGTTTGACTACTGCTGAACTCTACTTCCTTGCTGCAGCTGAGCAGCATATACAAATTTGGAAGGACTTGCATATGGGCATCTTTCAGAAAAGACGTAAGAAGAATAGAAATATTTATAACCAAATTCTGCATTGTTAGTGACCACTAATTTTATATCCATCTAAAGCAACATCAAAATAAGACTATTATTTTTATTCATCTAAATGCTTACTTACCTCCTGTGTCATACTATATAGTGCTAGAGGCCATACTGTATACAACTAGACTGAAGTCTGTGGGCTTTGTTCTGCTGTCCGTGGCATATGGAACCAAAACTTATGTAAACAATTACACTTACAGAAATCTTCCTTTCTCCACCCCGAGGGCACCTGTATTAAGGATGCTTTACACCAGTCAAGAATGTCTTGAAATGAACAATTTTAATAGAAAACAAGGAGTGGGCTAAGAGGAAGCAGATGCCCTTTAATTCTTTTTGCCAAGTGAGCCAACTGCAGTCTCTAAAGGCCAGAGGTGTTTATTTTTGCATGGCATTTGTTACACCTTGGAGAAGCACTCAGGAGCTGTTATTGAAGACTGGCCAAAAGATGTGGAAGTGCTAATAGGCATTCTGTTCAGGCATCCACTGTCTATCTTGCCTATCTCAGCTCCTCACATGGTCCCCAGTAGCCCACAATGTCAGTGGACAAGCATGTGTGCTGTAGGACCATGCCTTGCTGGGCTTCAAAGCCTGTGGGAATCTGCCTGGAACTGAGGGCCGTTTATGCATTACTTTTGCTGGGTTGGACCCTGTGTTTGCTTTCCTTTTTGGTAATAGTTTGTTCCTGTCTGTGAGGAAATCTCAATTACTATGATTTGGCACAAACCAAATGGCAAGAAAAATCCTATGAAATGAATTGTGATGCCTCTGACAATGAATTGTGACCTCATTGAATGAGTCAGTCATGAAGAGAAGTCTGGTTGTCAAGGATACAGATGCTATTTACATATAGAGAATCTGGTAATTCACAATCACAAAGATCAGATGCTGGACTCTTCAATGGGAATGTATCAAATTATTAGAATTTACCCCCCACCTCAAAATAGGAAAATGCTTTAAAACCTTTGATGGCTTTTCAAACTGGTTTTGAACACAGCTGATACAAAATTAGCAGGTAGATAAATAATTAACCTCATAAATTCCCCATTCTGGAACTGTGTTATGTGATTCACCGTGTCCTCCCTGGGAATGTCTTCCACACCAGGACGACTTTGTGAGATTGCTTACGAAAGTTTAAATGGCTTCTTGCCCATAACCCAAATACATCGTTTCAGATCTGCCTCAAACATGACCTATTGCACCTCTTTCTATCCCAGTGCCCGAGCCACCCCATGCTGCCCAAGCACCTCAGCACTGATCTGCAGCAGTTCTGGCATTCTGCCGCCTTGCACCTTTTAATGCCAACCAAGGAAGGGCTACCCTGAGAGGACTAAGGGCTCAAGAGGGTTAAACATACCCGTCCCTTGAATGAACATCGGAGTTAGCAAGGTGCTTCTGCTCTGCCAAAAAGGGAGCACTGTGGTATTATAGAGGTGTTTTTAGGGGTGTTTTTGCAGGCAGGAGGCCTCTCTTTAAACATTGGTGCAGGAGTTGAAGGGAGAGCTGCAAGTCCTTTTAAGGAAAAATTGAGAACTTTGAAAAGTACAAGACAGGGACAGTTTGTCAGCTTACTGCCATACAGCATAGGCAGTAAGCTGGGAAGTAAAGTAATCCCTGGGACCATGGGCACCAAACCAGGCAGGGCAGGGATTTGAATCTCACATCCAAAAGCAGTGCCTGGACCTCTGGGTTGCTGGCTACTCCAATGTGAATCTTTTCCACTTACGTAGTTCAGAAATATCACTCTGTAACCTCCCAGATGACATTTCTGTGAAGTATTTGATCCTTTCTGAGGAAATTGGTTCTTTTATTAAACCATTCATTTCTGATAAAACGCAGTTTAAAAATAAAGTTTCCAGAAATCTCTAATCGAGGCATAACATGTGGTACTTGTTTGCAGTGTGACTTGGGGCATCTTTAAACTTTTCAATATGCACCTGAAAAAAAGCCTATTGAGACGGCATTAAAGTAGCATATATAGGTGGCTTTACTATGCAGATTTGCTGAACATTTAACTCCTGTTGATTTCAGTGGGAACTGTCTGGTTACCTAAACAAGGAGTCTAGTTTTTAAGCAGGAAAGCTCCCCATCTACAAAATACCACTTTTACTTATTTACCTAAAGTGTGACGTGCTCATGGGCTTAATTAAGAACCTCTGTTCAGTGCTTTGCAAAATTAAACTTCTTTAGGCTTAAATTTAATCTTAATTTTTTCTTACTTTTTACCCCTTCAGCCTGGAAAGTAGGTATGTAGGTATACAGGATATTCTGTATTCTCTGATTTCGTAAGGGCTGAAGCAGAGTGAGAAATTATCAAGATGTGTCTTTGTGTAAAAAATGGAAGAGATTGTGGTTAAGGAAACACTTGGCCAAATACTTCTTTTGGAGAGAGAAGATGCTTCAGGGGAAAAATGGATAAAGGTACCTATAGAAATAATGTTGTGTTGAAGCTTATCATTTAATGGTTTGAACATCAGATTCGAAATATTTAATCTCCCCAGAGAAGACAATGCAGCTGGTAACCTAAGGAGGTTTGCTGGGATTTTTGTTTTCAGTGTATTTCCATGCAGATAACTGACCTTAGAGCTCTCTCCTACACTCCACCAGCATATAACATCCTCTGTTACCTTCCATCTCAGATCCCATTGCCAGTCTACAAGGCTCCAACTGTGTTATCATTTGAGTGCTTTGGGTCAGAATCTGGTGAATAAATGGGAACTATTGGTGCAGTTAGCCTTTTTCACTAGGTCACAAGTGTATGGAAGTATTTCAGGAGGCTGGCTGAGCATAATCAGTGAGTGGTAACGGTTGCTGATTAACTAGGATGGTATTAACAGAAATGTAGATAGTGCCACGTTGCTTAATGACGACTAACCAAGTGTTAAATAGATGTGGAATTTTAAGTTCTGATCTTTCAGTACTTAAATGGCTAAATGAAGATTAAGGAGCGTATTTTTCTTAGTTCTCAGGAGCCCTTGATCAAGAGTGGGAAGGATCCATGGGACATCCTGAATGCTAGCACTGTTCCTGAGGTGTCCACCTAGATAATGACACTGGAATTTTATATGTTCTAGCTGCAGTTTCCTCTGTAAGCCAGCAAAGCTTTGGAATAGCTTAGAAACCAGGAGGGAAAATAGAAGAAGAAATAAACACAGTATTATGGTGCTATTCAGTCTTTGAAAGGGGATGTTGTAGTAATGAGATTTTTAGTTTCTAGATTCACTTTCTCTTTTTAATGTTGAGATAACACTTGCTCAGTCTGCAAATAAAGTGGATTCTAAGTTTGACTTTTTTTTTTCCTTCTGATTTCCCTGTAGGCTCTTTCCAACTGTTTTTTTTTTCTCCAATCAATTCCCTGTTGCCCACAATAAAGTTTCTAACATAATGGCCATAGCTTTACCTGTGCAGCCCATTGTCTTCATCATGTACCTCACTGAAGCCCGTGACAGGCTATGCAAGGATGTCTTGGCCTGTACAACTTCTGCTGTAGCTGATGGTGCAATAGACCAAATCAGACAGCTACAGTCAGAACTGAAGGTGAATTTGTGGGCTGACAGCAAAAAAAAGAATACGGTCTTTGGATGTAGCGTTGTATGTCAATGGTTAAGAGTCTTGGTGCTTTTTGAAACCTGCTGTTCTTTTTTATGCTTTCATGTATCACATGATATTTATCTAATCATGCTACATTTGAAAAGCAGCCTGCTTTTTTGCTAGACCTGTTCTGTGGTTTTCCTACCTCAGGTCATCCAGATGGTTGCATAGTTCCTTGGTGTTCTTTAGCCGCATTGGCGTGTGCTGTCTTTCTTGATTAAAAAATCAGCTTTTCTGGAGAGTCATCAGCTCCATTCAGCTTTCTTCAGTTCACTCCAGGCTCCCCTGACATCTGTACACATGCAGCATTCAAATCTGATCAGATCTGAACCACCAGCTAGGCCCTTGACACTTACCAGCTTTTACACACACAACAGATTTTGAAGCACGGCAGCAAAGAGCCTCTACGCTGACAACTGCAGTTTTCTGGCTTTGACATCATCCCACACACAACTGGGTAGAGGCATCAACACCAGTACTTGGTTGTGATGTGACATAGTGTATGTTGATGGGAAATTCCTGCAGCACCGGGGAGCCTGTCCCTTAACAGTTACTGAGTTTATCATCATTAGCCATTTCTGTGCTCATGGTCCCCAGGGTGAGTGGTCAGAGCGCTCAGCAGGGGGATAGGATGCTCGTGAAGACATCCAAAAGGAAACTCACATGAAGTGTAGGAATAGTAGGGAGAACACACAGAAGATTTTTTCTTAGCAAGTATTTTTTGTCCCATTTGCCAGCTTCTCAGCTTTCTTTGATCCACTCTTAAATAAGTGCAAGTTACCAGCAGACAGTTTCCATTCTATGCCTGCTTGTAAAAATGCATACTAGTACTCTGTAAAACTGTTAAGCAGCCCTTTAGGTTCCTTCAGCCCTATGCTTCTGTTACATGTGCCTGTTGCCCTAAGGTAGGATTCAGTCATCGAGATCTTTTTGCATGCATTTAATGCCTTTTGCTGCAGTTAAATGCAATGGATGAAATATGTCAAGTTCTTTTCAAAGAAAGGAGATTTTGAAGATCCATTTTTCAGTGGAGGAAATCTGTCATCTTAAGTTTATGTCCTGACCTACCTAAAGCTCCTTTTGTTTCTGTGGTGTTCTGTATTTTCAGCACACGTTGCAGCAACATGTTATTGCACAGTTAAGCTACACTTCCGAACATGTGGACAAATGTAAAACCAGCAAAGAATGTAGCATTACCTGGGAAAAATATCTACACCAAGTATTTTTGTCCAAATAATTTCCCAGATTTATACAGTGTGTAGAAGCATCATGATCTTGATTTAAAGTGTTCCTATAACTGGAAGAAGTGATTTGCCAATTTCTGAGATGATCTTTTTTCCCTACGGTTGCTTTTCTGTAACTGCATGTATGGTTTTCTGACATCCTAGTAGCCTCAGCAGTGAAATACTAAGAAGGGATAAAGCTTTCCCTATCAGGAGATATTTTCATTGGTGTTGGGTTTGTAGAAGAGAGTGCCATAGCTTTTATGGCAGTATAAATACTCAGTGGAGAGACTATGTTGTTTGCTGAAGTTAGTACAGGAAAAATTCAGGCTATGTCCTGCTCTTTCCTCCTCCAGTCCACTCATTCGGCAACAGATAGCGTGATTTCAGAGTGCTGCCTGTTCCTGTGGAGTTGTGTTGCTGACACCAAGGGAACTGCGTTCATCTGCTCTGGGCTGCTTCTGTTCAACGTGCTGTGCTTCAGCTCTGTGTGTTCCCTTCCACAACTGCAATGTTCAGAGCAAAGCTTACTGCGCGACCTGCTCGGCAGCTAGTGTTGCAGCTCTCTGGCTGTGTGTGAGTGACACGGTGCCTTCAAGCAATTAACTTAATGGATTCAGAGAACCTCCAGAACTCCTAGCTTGGAAATATTCCCAAGGGAGACTTTTTTTTTAATCTCTTTAGAAGGCACAGGAATAAAACTGAATACAAAGCATTTGGTGTTTTTTTCTTATGCCTAAAATATAGCCTCTATAAAATGAAATCATTCCTGCAAGCCACTTTTGGCTCCCTCTTAGTTTTTTCCTTAGGGCCCCATTCTCGTTCACACTGGCAGCAGTGCAAAGTTGCCTTGATGTAAATGAGAATCAGGCCCTTTATGTCAGCATTAGAGTTAAATCTAGGCCAGCGTGAGAGTCATCTCCCATTAGCAGAGGCTAAATACCTGCTAGAAATTGGAATTCAAAGGGTGAAGCATTGCACTGCGTCACTGTGTTGTGTAACGCAACTAAGATCAGTCTTGTTTAAATGAAGCAATGGCGAAAAGGAAGTCAGATTAAATTCAGTCCTTTTTGAAGGGTGTGAATGGGTATAGGAATTAATTTCAAGCTTTTTCTTCTCAATACCTAACCAGAGAAGAGTCTGTCTGGCCTGAAACAGTGAAACAGTTTCATTAGCTGAAACAGTCATGTGGAAATCTGAGATAAATGTTTAATACCTACATCCCTGTGTCCCTCGTCCTGCCACCTTCTTCAACAGAGTCCATAACCTATCAGGTCTGGGATTAGAGTTGTGGCAGCATTTATGAGGTGCTGCATCACAAACTAGAGCAGCACACCAACTGAAATGTGCAGGTTATCCTATGGAGGGGTTTCGAAGTACATCACCTGTAGAGTATGCAGTTATTTGTGAAAGACGTGGCGAAGCCTTCCTGATAAAAAGACAGAAGGAAGTCTGTGTAGTTTTGGGGTTGGGTTTTTTTTTGTTTTTAAGAGGGCAGTGAACTGAACACACATAAAAACAGCAGATAAAGCAAATCTGTATTCTAACAGCAGGATGTGTTTTCTCTTTTTTTCCCTCTGAGGTGATTCACTGGAACTCACCAAAGAAGCTGCGAGTGAAAAACAAGCATGTGGAGTTTTTCCGCAACCTCTACCTGACATTCCTGGAATATGATGGGAATTTGCTCAGACGGGAACTCTTCGGCTGCCCCAGTGAGGCAGACATTAACAGTGAAAATGTAAGTAAGTGGGATGTCTAGGGCTTGAAGATTTAAAGGGTGTTTCATACAAGGCACAGGCTATGTGAAGACTTGGAGAGTTGGTGGTGTGGGTAGCGCAGTGCAGAGGGACTCGGGAGAATTGAGGTCAGTGCTCAGATTCCAAGAGTGACGCTGTACAAATCATTTAATCTCTCTGTGCCTCAGTTCCTTGCCTGTAAAACTGTCGTATTAATCCTGCCTTTCCCCTGTTTTTTGTTGCTTTTTTTTGTCTACCTTGCCTTTTAAAAATCCCCAACAAAGGTGACATCACAAACTGAAAATGAGGATTTGGGCTCTTAATTCCATTAGGCAATTTTGCAAATCTCACCTTTAGACCTAAAACTTTCAAGGGGAAGGGTTTGTTTCTTGCTGTGTGTTTGTTCAGCATACAGTGATGTCAATTTTGGCTAGTAGATACTAATGCACAAATAATGAAGAAGAAATGAAAATATCAAGACTGCTGGATTTAGGTCTATGAGTTTTTGCCGTGCTGCAAACTATAGAATGAGTTAATACTTCAAGGTACACATAGGCTGTGAGACTGCAGTTTTTTTCTGCACTGCCCCTAATGAAACACAGCAGCATTTATGTGTATCTGCATAAAATTTGCAATCAGAACCTTTCAGATGAAGCAAATCCTTTGAAAATAGTTGAAATCAAGGGTGTTTACATACAGATGTTCTTGTGTGTGTGTATGCCTTAGTACATACAATTCCAATGTAAAAAACTGTTAACTGAAACATATATACACAGATGCATATGAACTCCTTGTGTATAATGTGGTCTCTGGAGATTTCTAGACCAAGTACCAATTTTGGCTACATAGTCTGAAAGGAAATAAAAGGGAACCTGTAAGATTTTATGTTATCTTAAAGTAAAAAAATATTTCTAAAATATACATCCTCTATATAAAAATCAATAAAGCAAAGCCAGTATCATGTACACATTAGCAGTTAAGAGGTAATTGGCAATCAATAGCATCGTTGAGGCTTGTAGTGTTTCCATTTAGTCTGTGGATAAAATGACCACAGGAGATGCCATTCCCAATTTTTTAACTATAGCACTCAGAGATTGGATAGATATACATTTTAGCCCAAGGCATGGCTTCCCAGATACTTATTTAACCGTCCCACTGTTAAAGGGACGGAGTGGGGAATGATGAGGAACTGGAGATAAACATTAACTGGGAGAGACTGAAGCAGGGATGAGAGAGAGAGAGAGAGAAAGCGAGAGCACAGTGAGAGCAAAAGCACATGGAGGAAAAAAAATCCTCTGCACCAGTGAGAGGCTTTTAGACAATCAAGTGAACTGAATGTGATAAAAGACCACTAAGAGTCTGACAGTCAGAGACATCAAGATACAACAGACAGAGTAGAGGGTAGGATAGTGTATTGGGTCTGGCTGAGATGGAGTTAATTTTCCCCATAGCAGCCCTCATAGTGCTGTGCTTTGTATTGGTAGCTAGAAAGGTGTTGATAACACACCAGTGTTTTGGCTACTGCTGAGCAGTGCTGGCACAGCATCAAAGCTGTCTCTCCAACATTTTCCCTCCTCACCAGTAGGCTGGGGGTGGGCAAGATCTTGGGAGGGGACACAGCCAGGACAGCTGACACGAACTGACCAAAGGGATATTCCATACCATGTGACGTCTGCTCAGCAATAAAAGCTAAGAGAAAGGAGGAGGAAGGGGGGAGCATTCGTTACTACGTTTGTCTTCTGGAGCAACTGCTATGCATACTGAAGCCCTGCTTCCCAGGAAGTGGCTGGACATCACCTGCTGATGGGAAGTAGAGAATAAATCTTTTGTTTTCCTTTGCTTCCGCACATGGCCTTTGCTTTTGGTTTATTAAACTACCTTTATCTCTACCCATGGGGTTTTTTTTTTCCATCTTATTTTCTTCCCTCCCTGTCCTGCTGAGGAGGGGAGTG
>NW_008795046.1:1356245-1386314 GCF_000699145.1 Aptenodytes forsteri | reverse complement strand
GGAAGGAAGTAGAGAATAAATCTTTTTCCTTTGCTTTTGGTTTATTAAACTACCTTTATCTCTACCCATGGGGTTTTTTTTTTCCATCTTATTTTCTTCCCTCCCTGTCCTGCTGAGGAGGGGAGTGATAGAGCGGCTTGGTGGCACCTGGTATTCAGCCAAGATCAGCCCACCACAGATAGGAAGAGAAAAGGGGAGTGAGACATTAAAAAAAAAAAAAAAAAAAAAAAAAAAAAAAAAAAAAAAAAAAAAAAAAAAAAAAAAAAAAAAAAAAAAAAAAAAAAAAAAAAAAAAGACAACAGAACAAAACACACCTTCATCACACTTTAAGAATACAGATTAAAATTGTACTGAATTCACAATATGTTGTGTGGGTTCGAAGAGCATGAATGCAGTCACGGACTTGTTCCTATATTTTCCAGAGCTCTGCGAATCCTTAATAAACAGATTTATTCCAGACGACAAGTTGCTGGGGAGCAGTGCATAGTGAATGCAAGTTCTTGCTGCTGAAAATGGCAGTCCTGAAAGTTTAAAATGGCTCATTTTACTGAACTTGTATCTAGTTGACAGACACTGGAAATGACTAACTGTTCAAGCCTGTTTCTTATTCAAGACAAGTAGAACGCAATATGGTATATGGTATGGCTTGTGTCTGAAAAAGAAATGTAACTCATTCTTCCATTTATAAATAAAAAAAAAAGAGATACTGGAAAAGAATGAGCTAGACATACAAAAATACATGAGTCCTAACTTGCCAAGAGACACCAAAAAGTTAACAGCCTTCCATCAAAACAATCAGATATAGAAAAAAATCTAACTTCAGATAGCTTAACAGTAGTCACTTGGGAGAAGACATTGGTTTTTGTTAGTTACCCGTGATGTAAGCTCCCCTCTAAACTTGACTATGTCCGTTTTATTGTAGAATACAAAAAGCAAGTTTCAGCTTTGAATTTATGAGACCCTAAGAATAGGATTATCATGAAAACCACTCTTTCTCTCACTCTGTCTGCTGTAGCACATACAGTGTCACAGGTGCCCTATTAAAATACAGTACATTCCCATGATCTATTGCAGGACAGTCTTCAGAAGTGGAGCATCTTGTAAGGTGAGCAGGGAACTACTGTTTGTTATTCCTGCCAGTACAAGAACTAGGGGGCATGAAGTGGAAATAGCAAGTAGCAGGTTCAAAACAAAGATAGACATTTCACCCACGATGTAACGAAGATTTGAGCAGGAGGCAATGTTGCTAAAAATACACGTATGCTCAAAAGTGACTCTTCATGGAAAGAAAATCAGTCAGGAGCTGTTAAGCTTTGGTGCAGAAAGTCCTTGAACCACAAGTTCAGGACTAGGGGAGCATTCTGAGAAAGCAGCGCTGTACGCTCGCCCTGCTTTTACACCTCTCTCTAGGCAGCCAACTCACAGCTGGAGACAGGATGCTGGGCTAGATGGACCTTTAGTGTGACAAGATGCAGCCATACATTTCCATTAGGATTCCTAAGCATGTATGTTACATAAAAGGCTATAATTTCTGCAAAGTCAAGTACGTATAAAGTAGGAATTGCTATTATCGTAATACCTATTATTTTTCCCTTCTTCTCTGAATTGAGACTAGCAGCCCCAAAACACAATTGGGCTTTATTATGCTAGGCATTGTATATGGGTAAAAGGTGCTCCTTCTGCTGCCTGTGCTTCTCTGCGCTGTGGACCAGTGGACAAAATGTTAGAATAGCTCTGCTGGTTTTATAATCGGAGAGGATTACTTAAGCACTAAATGCACTGAGCCCTGTTGTGGAAGAAGCAGTGGCTTGGTGTGAATCTGTCACTCACAGTCTGGCTGTATCAGAATCTACCCTTAAGGTCTTGTTCCAGTATGCCAGCCATTGCTTCTCTACAGTTTAATATTTGTAATGATGTTTTATTTGGAATGCAACCTGTAATTAAGGAATCTCATTTGTAATGCAAATATCTGCAAAACGTGAAAAGGAAGTGTGGCAGTGGGTACCGTTGGGCCGGTTCTGTTACTCTAAGGCCTCTTTACACTTCTCATCAGTACTGAGATGGCCTTAAAATGAATGTAAATTATGTATCTTCCCTTTTTACGGACTCTTTACAGTGCCAGAGATGTAAAGGGGCATTAGTTTAAAAGGTAGTCAGACCTTACATTAATCTCTCTCACTCTTCCTCTGTGTATGTGTGCGCATGCATATATGCTCAAATATATATGTCTATATGCATGTGGAAGGATTAGTACTTTTTTTAATGTTTGCTGAGGAAGTATAATACCACAGACTGAATTTAAGCGGTCTAAAGGCAGTCTTTGAATGTTATATTGCATAGTCCTGATCTAGTCAGTTGTTGATCTTCAGCTGCACCAAACAGCGCTGTTACTAGGTTCCAAAATGTTACAAATGGGAATGAACAGAACAGATAGGGCTCTGAAACTGAAATATTGGAGGCAGAGAAATACAGACTGGGGTAATTTTTCTGTTTATGTAAAAATGCTTATATGTATGTCTATGTGTACATACATGTTTCATCCTTTCCTTGAAATATTCAAGCTGAAGGACCCTGTGTGTTGCAGGGACAGGCTGTGGACAGGAGCTTGCCACATGCTCCTTGCCATAGAGCAGTACTGTAAGTCCCCTTTATTGAGTATGTACTAAAATGAGATTACACAGAGCAGACTCTTCTCTGCAAATTGGTATTACAGTCACCCCTCTGCTTTTTGTGCAGGTTCTGGATGGAAAATTCAGAATATGAACCAAATCATCCTGTAAACACAGCCATTGACTCAAGTGGCCTTTGGAGCACATCCTTAGTCACTCCATCCTACTTATTCTGTGCTATTTCCCCCTTCTCACTCCTTCTTTCTTATTTTGATGCAATGCAGAAGATTTTAGGGAAACCCACAAAGGCAAAGCTCACAATATTCTCGAATTTGAACATTTCCTATTGGCTTTTAATGCTTATGTCCAGCGTTTCATTCTAAAGGACCTACTGTAAAGCCTAAAACATTTCAACAGGATCTTCTGTGTACCAGTCTCCCTCTATAGTTAACCTATGAGATAGATATTGTAAGCCTGATTTTAGCACACAGGCACACACTCAACCTTTTAGCTTTCTCATAAAACTTCTTTCCTGCAGACAGCTTCTCACCAGGTACTTCTGCCAAAGCATTAAATCTGAAGGTTGAATGGGGTGTCCCCTATTAGTGAAGACTGTGTCCTGATCCAAAGCCCAGAGCAAGATCAGTGGGAAGTTTATCACTGATTTCACTCAGTTTAAGAAAAGGACAGTAGATTCCCATCAGAGACGACTTTCAGAAAACACAGGAAAAAATTCTCTGCTGATTTTTATTTTCAGATTTTGAAATCAACAATACAAAGGAACAGTGTAAAAACATCTAGTTCTCCCTGAACACACTTGCTTAGGTGTATACTTACTTACTAAATGTGTTTTTACTTACTTACTTTTTTGTGCAAAACCAGAGATTCTTAATATCGACAAATGGCTGCGCATGCCAGCTTGTAATATCCACCAGAAGAGCAGGAGATTCTAGCAATGTACCACATAGTATAAACTCTACTAACAAATTTAGCAATTTTTGAATGTCTAAAAATAGTGTGCAAAGGGAGCTTCCAAGTCAGTATCAGGCCGCTGAGCTTGCAGTCAGACTGATGCTTTGAGTACCCTTTGCATCTGCAGAATTTCAGAATACTGCATCATTTGTAGGACTGGGATTTAAAGTTACTATTTTGTCATTACATAGTCTTTCTCTAGTAACAACAGATGGTATATGGCAGTTTGAGGTGAAATCCTGACTTTTCCAGCTGTGGCGTTTCTATTATTATAACTGTTATTGTTATTAAATGCTGAGCCAGTAGCCCATCCTGTTAGTTGCCTGAAAGTTGCCATTGTACCGCTTTCAACTGCTTATAATATTGCTGGATGGGGGATCATGTGGAGCGGGATTTTTTTTCTCATGCTGGTATGCCTCTTTTTTCTTTTCTCTCATTTTTTAAAGTGAAACATGGGGAAAAGCTTGGGGGGTTTGCCCACACCACAAGGTCTGATGTCCTCTTCATGGAAATACTCCATACCTCAGAGAAGGAACTGACTTTTGGGCCAGGAACATGTCTTTTGCCAACCTGGTGAAAACTTAGGCAAATTATAATGCTGAAAAATCATGATTTACACATCATCAGTAGTGTTTTCTTTGACTTTAAGGAGGCTCAGATCTCTGGAGACAATTTCTTAGGAGTGTGCATGGATACATCTGACCAGATTATATATATCCCAGTGACACTGCAGAGTTGAGCATGCTGCAGGCAGGGGACCTGGACAAAGATTGGCATTTTCTGTGACTGTTTCTTCTGAATGCTCCATGCCAGGTTCTGACTGGACAGTAGAGCTGAGAGCAGGAACCTATTTGGTCTCTGTTCTGAGGGACATCCATTGCCCTCACTGATGTCCAGATGGTATGGAGGAGAAAAAATCCAGATTCACGTATAAAAGGGATGAAAGCTAGACCAAAGGCAGAAAGGAAAGTGTTAATTGAGGCATAGGTTCTGGAGAGAGAGTGTTTGGAGCAGGAAGAGAAAAGGACTAATGGGTGCCACACAAGAAGGAACGGAGCTAGGAACAGTCTGGGGAAACAAAAGCAAGGACGCAACCTGTCAAGGCACTGTGCTGCAAGGGAGGTCTGGGAACAGCTCAGCCGAGAAGGTTTGGCAGGGACCTGGGGAAAGGAGATGCAGAGGACTACCAAGATCTGACATCTGCAGCTGAGATCAAGGGAAGTTGTACTTCATATATACAGAACTGTCTAAGATGTTATGCATGCCTAAAATTGGGTTCTTAATTGTGTTGATTATTTGCGGTCAAGATAAGCCTTTACTTCCATTTAGCAAGAGTATTAGCTACTTTTTACATGCTGTAGCAAAATTCCTTTTGCTAGGTAGGCTTGCTCAGACACTATCCTCTTTGTCTTTAGCACAGCTTTATTTCACAGAAGGCTCAATCTGACCCATAGCAAATGTACAAAATTTTATGGCGTGGGAGGAATAAAGGTTTAATTGACATGGGATTAGTCTGGCTTTTATTACTAATCATTGGAGAAGCGAGAAGTACTTTATGTAGGTCATCCCAAACAAGACTTAGCGAATGCTTTTTCCTCTGTACATCATCATCTGCTTTGTTTATGCCATGCTAAAGGCAACAGTTAATTCACACACTTTGAAAGTGCTAAATGTTGCAATCCAAATTGCCTACTGGTGAGAACTGGGACAGCTACACAGGAGGAAATGAAACTGCTGCAGTTTATAACCAGATTATAGTTTCATCCTGGGCTGGTGTTAGTTTTCATCTCAGTGGCTAAGCTGAGTTGATTTTGTGCTATGAATCTTAACTGCGCACACCTGTGAGAAGGAAAGATGATCTGAAAGTTAAAAGTTTCCCTCTAAGCTGCTCAGTTCCTGTTGTGTTAGCATGATATTGAGTGAATGACTTAAGCCTAGTGTCATCTCACCTCACCTTAAACACTTGATGAGAGAGAGATGCCTACATTAGGGTTTTTATCCCAATCCCCAAGATCTAAATAGCCTCTAGACACAAAACATTGTTTGTTGGTGGTTTTTTTTTAAATATCGCTAATCCCTAAGAAAATACTTCTGATCCTGGATTTTGGATTGACCTCATCTGAGATGAAAACCTGTAGATTTTGGTGGGAAGTAAATTGTTTCTGTGACACAGAATTTAAAAAAAAGCGAAGCCAATCACAGATTTGCTTACACTAGGAACAGCCTTAGGAAAGGAGATTTATGAGCAGACTAACCAGTTCGCTGGTGAAAGGTACATGTTGTGTGCCATGTATCATATGGGTCTGCCATCTATCACATGGATAGAAAACACCACCTCATCTCATACAAATGTATTAGTCAGACAAGTAGACCTGGTAAATCATGACGATTTATGGTAGAGTTGAATACCTTCTGGCCTGCCTGTGCCTCTCTGGCCAGCCTAGCTTCAAAGACTGCTTTTCCTGAGATGAAGTCTGATTGCCTGCCGCAGCTGGTTGCCCAGAGAAGTAACTTAGCATATATTTTTTTATGTATTTTTCTCTTTGTTTTAGTGTTATGCATGTCATGGCTGCCATTTTTATTTCTGAAACAAGTGACATCATGATGCTAATGAAAGCACTTGTTGCCCACTACAGTATTTCCTAAGAGAACATCTACCGTACACAGTCTGAAAAGAATACATTTTTCAACTGTGAGAGTGTTTCCTAGAGGTGACATTTCCCACATGCTCAGTGGCAAGTAGCCTTAGCATTGAAAATCTTGTAGAAACAGTGAATCTCATGCTAAGCAGGTACTCGCTTATGAGAATACATGCTGTCACTCTAAGGTTGAGAAGTCTTTGCTATGTTAGGCATATTGTTATAAGTATAATGCAGGGGTTTATAATGGGGATGCCATCTTTTTATCAAATCCAGCTGATATTAAGGTCCTCATTCTGATGGTGCATTGTGTTTAAGTGAGCATCTGTTTGCACAGATCTGTCAGCATTCCCGTTATAAACCCATCTTTTCATGAAGGCATAATATGGGCACAAACCTTAAACCAAGCTATAAGTTCTTTGTCTGTAAATAATGGATCCACGCAATATGCATGCTGTAGATGAGATTATATCATTGGAGAAATTTTATGTGATCATGTAACTGAAAAATAATATGAGGTAACTCAGAAAGAGATGAATTTAAGGATATATATGTGACTGTCTTAAACAATTCCCTGTCTTTGAATGTGCATCTTTAACATTCTTCACTTTAAATATGTGTGTTAAAGTGACACGTGACAGTGTGCAATATGTATTTATAGATTGTATGTGTCTTCCTCTAGTAAAGAGGAAGCAGCCTTTATATGTGTATGTGATACTGGGGCATGGTATCTCAATGTATATATGAATTGGGGGGAACAAAGAAGGTGAGATAGGGAAAAGGGCTCTTAAACTGCATAAAACTGTGCAGCACCCAGCACGTTGGTCCTGATACTTTGTGCATGTCATACCACTAGCTTCAGTGAGATAGCTTGTGAGCTTACGGGTTTTGCTGGACCAAATCCAGAGTGCCTAGTGTGTCCAGCATTGCTTCCAGTAGAAGTTTTCATACGGATAATCACATGCTATTGCTTTCCAGTGCCTGCTGCCTCACCGTTGCAGGATAGGCCCATCCTTAATGCAGACTGCTTGCCACATACACAGTGACAATACTGCAGGCCAAATCACAGCCTGTCCTGTGCTGCTTGTCCTACCTGAAGGAGCACACCTGAAGTAAGCTGTGTTTGCACAGCCTGCAGAGTATGGTTCCTAAGGCTGCCTAGCAGTTCAGGCTCATGGTATGAGCAGGCAAGGATTGCACAAGCATTCCTGCAAAGTGCCGATGGAGCTGCGTGTCTGATCCTGCCAAGTGATGCCCACATATTAGCCAGGGCTCTCAGACAGCCTGTGCTTGGGCTTCCCCCTGGCAGCCTGCCTGCACTCCAGTGGAGGGTGCTGGGGGCAGAGGCTGGGGGACAGTCAGAGCACACCACGCCCGTGGACCTTCTGGGGATTGCTGTCTCCAAGGGGCATGGACACGGCCGTCTCCTCTCTTCTCTTGGGTCCCAACACTACATACAGTACTGAGCATGAGTCATGGGAAGTGCCAGGGAGAACCTCATGGATTATCAGGATAGCTGCAGGCTCAGAAACAGTCTGACAGGACAGAGACAAAATCCTGACCCTAAGAAATGCAGCAGAAAGAGCAAGGTTTCCCTTTCCCTGTAGCAGAAGGGAGCCTCTGCTGTTTCCTGCTCTCCTTCACCTCCATCGCCAACTTTGTGACTTGGTGAGTTTCACCATCAAAATACTGGGGCCTCTAAGAAGCCGTCTCCTCCTTTTCCCCCACCTAGGGCTCTCTAGTACGTAAAGCCATAATTTAGCCCCAAATGTTATTCTGTAGCTCATTATTAAGTATTTATTTAGCTTGCAACCCAAAAAGTATTATATGCCCATAAAATATTTAGCTTGCAACCCAAACATAATCTGATAATCATTCAGAGACTGCCTGGTTAATAGCTGCTGTGCAATTATGAACTTCTAGCCTGGTCATTTGTACATACAGCAGGATAGTAAGATACTCCTGAAATGTGCTTTACTATTGTTTTAACCATTTATACCATCAATCACCTTGATAATTCTGTTAAGGGCATACTAATGTCTCTTTTCAAGGAAGACACGGAAAGGTACAATATTCTTTTTAGTCATTGTTGTAAATACTGGGTTTAATTTAAATATTGTTTCAACGTGATTTGGAAAATAAAGTACGGGCTCAGCTGAATGATGATTTGTAAAGCGGAATGAATGAAACTCCAAGAATACGTAAAAGAACTCCTGATTTCTATTCCACCAAAAGAGCTCTTGATTTCAATAGAAGTTTTGCCTGAGTAAAGATTTATCAAGATTCGGACTCTCATCTTTGTAAAAGCAGTCTCTCTCTCTAGGGATTTTTTAAGATCTGTACAGAACAACAGCACAGAAGAATGAGAGCCTGATCCAAAACTCATTGAAATCAAAGGAGGTATTTCCATTATTCAAAAAGAAGATTATAGAGTGATGTACAGGAAAATACCAGGAATTATTCCATCAGCCTTCACAGGAGAACATTCAGCTGTAAGCATTATTGTTGATGGCAACAAATATGCTTATAGTTCCAAGAAAAACAGCTCTTCTTCTTAACACAGTATTAGAACAAGAAACAACTACGTTTTCCATTTTTTTTCTTGAAGATGGTGAAACTATTAGTTTAAATCATTCTGAACAGGACAAAAGGAAGAGATTTTTAAATATAGATGAATGTCTATAATTCAATAATCTGTTGAATGAAACAGTTTTGAAGTGCACTGTGATTGTTATCAAAACTTGTAAAATTCCTATAAAATGAATATTTTTCTTATTTACTGATAAATATGCAATCATATTCTTATAGGATGCTTTTAAGAAATACAGTATAGAAATGATACCTTTATTAATAACCTTTTAAAGCAATACCAACAGAACTCTATTTGACATGTTAAGACCATATATAATTTTCATCCTCATTACATTTTGTAGTACATTTTACAGCAGGTGTGACTGTTTTTTCCTTTTAAGTGGATGCATTTGAAATTATCTAGCCAGATATTTGGCTTTAAAATAATATAGTTCAGGGGTGGAATTGGTCAGCTGCATAGACATTTGGTCAGTTTTTCTCTTCCTTCTTTCCCCAGAGCTAAACTTTTATTCTCTTAAAGCTACATGTCTAAGTCACTCGGGATTGGATTGCTTTGAGATGCCCATTTTGACTTTGAAGGGGCTTGGTTTCCAAGGGAGCCAAAAAAAATACCTGTTCTCTGCCAATCTGCCATCCTTTGGCTTTCTCAAACTAGGTATCCAGAAGCATAAATCCTGTTAAACCTGTAGGCTTAATTCTGGCACCTCTGCAGTTGAAAGACTATTTTCATTGCAAAATTGAACTGGTGCAGATACATAATTTTCAAGAGATGGAATAATGATCAAAGATGTTACTTTTCCAGCTGTCTGTCCATGCTGCTAGCAGCAGTTACTATCTCCAACAGAGGCAGCAGAAGGGGAATTGCTCAGTCCAGCGTACAAGCTTAATCTGCTGCTGAGTCTTCTCTACTGGAGCTGTATGTCTACAAGTAGTTTGAAACACTGCTTCTAATAAGGAATGACATTATGCATCACGTTGGAGCATTAACTCTGAAACTTGGCAATTATTAAACTTGTGATTGTTCACTGTTTCATTGCTAGTCTGGATGTTGAAAGTATGTAATACAGATAATATATACAATATACAGACCATAATACAATGATCTGTCTGCCTTATCAATTTACTTACAAGTGCTTTCTTCTAATCTCTTGTCCAGTGACTTGCAGGAGCAAGGCTTGGGAAAGCCCTGCTACTCTGTATGTTCCACTCCCCGTTGCATCATGCTGCAAGTTCCCAACCTCGTCATTCTCTCTGATTTGCTAAAATAATTACAAAGAACTTATCTTCGTGTCCACTTTTTCCTTACAGCTCCAGAAACAGCTGTCTGAGCTGGACGAGGATGACTTATGCTATGAATTTCGTCGAGAACGTTTCACCGTCCATCGCACTCATTTGTATTTTCTACATTATGAATATGAGCCTGCTTCAGACAATACCGATGTAACACTGGTGGCTCAGCTTTCAATGGACAGGTAGGGAAAATCTCTTGTTCATTGGGAAGCATGAGACAATGAATATTTTCTTACAGAGAAATCCAACTATGTAATGCTTTGGGGAGAGAAAAAACTCACTTTTGTAGACACTTGCATGTCATACTGTAAGACCTTTCTTGAATTAGGAGTAACACATGTAGATATCACACATGCATCCAGACTTCAGCTCTGCCGTGCACACACGAGTGTGGGTAGAGTTCATGAGAGGCTGCATGCTGGAACTGCAGGGGTTGTTACTTGTCAGGATTGTCAGGCATTATTAGTTTATGGAGTTTTGCGGCAACTTAGAAAAAACAGGAGATGTTTGTAATAGACTTAGGCAAGCAGATGTAGCTGACCAAGTTTTTACACACAGTATTTCCTCATTAGACAATGTTAGTTTTGCTTTCATTGGCATCTTCCTTGCAGAAAATTTCAATTAGTGATTTTTCTTACAGTGAAAATCAAAACTAAACATTTTTGTTTCAAATTGGGAAGTTGAAAATAAAGCTTCTTTTTTTAATGTGCTAGTGTGAAATGAAAAATCTCCTTTTGAGAGGAGTCATTGCATTTTTATACCAATGTTGATTTTCAGAATAACGTTTCCAGTTTAACTCTTTTCAACTTTCGCTTCTGATGTAAAGTGGAATTTAACTGGTATTTCATTTGGGAAAAGAAATACATTTCGTGACAAGCTCCACCTGCACCTTTCTGATTCCCACCATTGCAATTAGCTGTCATTTTTCAGAAGCTCTGAAAGTGCAGTCCAGATCAGCCAGCTTTGTGAAATTTTGCATTGTCAGTCTCCTTTTTTCTGCTGCTTCACAGTTCAAATCTAGTCCAAACTTTGCAGTTACTGCTATCAGAGTTGGTTACAAAACAGGTCAGAACTGCTTGAATATTAGCCAGAAACTGATATTTCATTTAGCAGAGCACATACAGCATACAACGTGACCCGTGAATACCACCACTGCTACACCAGTGGAAGGTCAGCAGTATTCCAGGAGAGTCAGAAGAATTCAGATCAACAAAACGTTTACAGCCTGTTTTAAAAATAAACACGAACAAATGAGGGCTATTCTGTTTCGCCAATGCCTCAGCACTGCATCCTGCACATTGTGTTATGATTTGCTATGCACATCAGTGTCTGTTCTATTGATTTTTAATTGAGGAAACATTTCTTAAGTGTTCACAAACCTTTGAGTAGAAAACTAAAGAAATAAATTAAGCCAGACCCTGAGCGAGTACCACCGTAAATTACTAAAGCTGGTGTGTGCACATGGTGTATTTTCCCCCCAGAATTTAATTCAAAACAATGAGCTGGGGCTCAGTGCTGATTCATTGGCACAGATGCAAAGTCTGAGCATCTGTTTCCCTTTCTGGATCCTCACTGGGGCACATGTTTTTATTGATAGATAGAACCACACATTTTTATTCAGGAAGAACAGCCCTCCTGATACTGTGCAGGAAAAACCTTCCCTACTTCGTTGGTGTGTTGCTATAAATTATTGATTTGAGTTGGAAATACTCTCTTTCAGCTAAAATCAATAAATAATATCATACCAAAGAACTGTTTAGCTGCTTTGTTTTCTTCCACATCTTTCAGTTACTGCCTTTTTTTTTTTGTATCTTCTTTAAACCAGTTTTATTAAACTCCTCCAGCATAACTGTAGACATTTAAGAATAGTGTCTCAGATGTAAGAGGACGTGTACATAAACAATGTGCTATACGCTGCATTCCTGCATCATTCTTTCAAATAATCATCCGGGATGAGGAGAGGCAAAAAAGCAACTCCCAGTGTCTCCAATTATAGTCCTGTTGGAGTTGAGACTGACATGGCTATTGTGACAGGCTTATGTTTGCTTGTGCTATAGGCTTGGGGAATGGAAGAGAGGGATGCAGTTTAGGAGCTGTCTATTAATTAATGTCTTTAGATAGAAGCTCTGAGACAGACTTCACCCAGTGTTGTTCGTTATCGGTTAATTGTCACCTTTTATTCTGGTGTGACATTTTCTTGGATAACGGCTTGGTTGCATCACTGTGGTTTTCATGCATGTGTTTTGGTCAGGCAGCCTTTTTAAAGGCATGGTATGTACCTGGGGTTCAGAAATCAGAGTGGGAGTTACAAAACTGTGAGATCAGGATGTGGACAAGGAAAGGCAGGATAAGCGTTACACTGATTGAAGTCTGGGTGAGAATGAGTTGTAAATTGGTTGAGTATTCTTAAGAAGAAAAGTGAAAACAAATAATCTCACAAAACTATTGAATTCCAGCAGAATTATCTTGTCTGAAAGAGACTTTTACAAAAATTTACCAACTAAATGATGACCTCATTATTATGCACTACAGGAGTATATTTATTTTCTCTAGAGTCCTTAAGAGAACGCATTCCTCAAGACCACTAACAAAACCAAAATACCTTGGTCATGTTGTGCTTAGAAACTCGTAATTCTAAGTTTTATGGTCAAAGGAGACTATTGTAACAACCTACAGAGAGTAGATTATGGAGCATCACCCAGCAGTCCCTGTATCAAACTCATGGAAGTGAAGCCTGTCAATGAGAACGATGCAGCAAAATGGAGTATTCTAAAGGGCACTAAGCTGTCCAGCTGGAAATTTATACCAGCAAAACTCAGTTCCCACTTAACTATCGTGAAAAGCTTTGCAGGCATTATCAGGTGTGCCATTTAAATAAGTTATGTATGCCATTTGTTCACTGCTTGGAGTCCTTGAAAGGCATTTTGCTGCATTTCTTGCTAGGCAAGTATTCCATTTTTAAAAGGCTGCCCTAAATCTGAGTGCTGATGAATTGGAGTCTCCTGATTAATAGGTTTCTGATGTGTTGGAAAAAGACAAAAAAAAAAGAAGTATTTTTCTCTATTTATTATTTGTACAATCAAAAGCCTAAAGCCTTCACATACTTTTTAGATCTTTTTTTATCGATTTGTGTTTCTAATTTGGCTGTATGTTTCAGGCTGATAATAACCGTTGTTTCAATAATAGATAAAAAGAAAATAATGTACCAGGTGTAAACTAGTAAAGGTAATATACCTAAGAAAAAAATGATTATATCATCTTGGATGTCACCACGATCATTCAGAAATGCAGGAAAAAGCTATTAATGTTAAATCAGAATGTGTGTTTGCTGGTATGAGTATATCATTCCTTTCTGCTGCAAAGCTTAGGGAGGTAGTAGGAGGGGGAAATTATTTTCTATGATTACGATGATGCAGAAAACTTTTCTTGTGTTCTGTATAAATATTAATAGGAAAAATCTAGTAAAGTGGATTTGGAAGGGAGAGAGGGTAATCATGTTGCATAGTCTACTCTTCCTAATTTTTAATAGAGTATCTGGCTAGGCTGTATAGGTTCATTTCCCTTTGTATTCACTCAAGAGGCTTTGTAATCAGTCCTTGCTGTATTTTTGGGTGCCATATCTTAATCTCTAGGCAATTCTCTATAAATTACCCAAAGCACTTAAAAGATTTTGACCAGGCTGGGTTTGATTTATGTTTGTGTATGAGATCTTTTGTTGTCATTTTCATCAATAGTATTGTAACTGCTGGAAGTTTTAAAAACTATACATCAATACAACCTGTTTCAAAAATGATTTAATGAAATTCGAGATACTGCTAAAACATATACAAATTAGTACTTCAAATGATGGTTTTGTCTGAAATGTTCTTTTGATATTCCACAGCAATGCCATGTCTCTCCCTTCTTCTCTCCTTACTCCCTACACATAGTAAATCCCATTTCTATCGATGCGTCATCCTTTTGCCCTTTCCCTAACCGTGAGTTTTCTAGTCAATGCAAGTGTTCATGTAAGTCAGTATTCCCTTGACCTATCACTTTTAACAGCTTTTAAGATCTGACTAACTGCCTTGCAAAAATTTGGGGAAGGTTTTCCTAAACAGGAGGTAAAATGATCTGTGGGTCTGTACACCTTTCTCCTCCACAGGCTTGTTGAAGAGCACTGTAGTATGTTTGTGTGTGAGAATAGCTTGACCTGAAGCGTGAATTGGGCACTAGACACTGTTTAAGATTACGAGACCTGTATCCTGTAAGTAGATCCACATGGACAGATCCCTGCAACTGCTCAAAGCTCCCATGAGATGAAGTCCTATCATCCATGTGGGTTTTTCTGCAGCATCAATGCTTTAGGCAGGAAGGATAGTGTTGATTTCACCCAGCTTTAGGTATCTGAGTTGTGGATGTGTGTATCTGAGCTAGGGCCATCTTATGCTCCCTTGTATTCAGTGGAGAGAAGTAGGCCTATCTAGGGTGCAGTCCATCTGTCCAGAAGGAGACATCAACTTAGATTAGATGAATTGTGCTGTAGAAATATTTATTGCTTTCCACAGCATATAAAGTGACCCCAATCTGTCTCACTTAGGGGTAGATATCTGCATTTGATCAGATGAACCCAGGCAAAGGGTCCCAGGCAGGGAGACAGCCTTTTCTTATTCTCACCCTTCCTCTTTCAGGCTCCAGATGCTTGAAGCCATCTGCAAACACTGGGAAGGTCCAATCAGCCTGGCACTCTATCTTTCTGATGCAGAAGCCCAGCAATTTCTGCGCTACGCCCAGGGCTCAGAAGTACTTATGAGCCGCCACAATGTCGGCTACCATATCGTGTACAAGGAGGGCCAGTTCTATCCTGTGAATCTGCTAAGGAATGTGGCCATGAAGCATATCAGCACACCATACATGTTTCTGTCTGACATTGACTTCTTGCCTATGTATGGACTCTACGAGTACCTCAGGTAAATGGACCGTGGAGGGATTCCCACTGTCACCCGTGTTTTCAGCCCCACCACACCCCACCCTTCTCACATATTCCCAAAACAATGCAGTCTGAGCAGATCTGAAAGAGGCAGCTTATAGATGTTTTAAGGTGTGACAATGCCAGTAAGGCACAAGAATTTTTAGGGCAGAGGAAGGGGCTGTAACTGGAAGTAAAGCAATACGGTTATGAAAGAAAAAACTCAGGTTTTTTTTATTATCAGAATAGTTCCCTCAGAGCAGCAGAAGAACCAATTTGAAAATTGATCTGGACTAAATATGTGCAAGAGCATCCTGTATTAGCGGAGATGTGAACCAGACGATTTCCCTAAACATCCCTGGTTCTTAATGTCAGTGACAGAAAAACATGCAAAGCATTACTGAACTTGTTGTCCCTGTGACACACTCTTAATCCAGTTCCGTATCTTGAAGAGGGTGATAGTCAAACCAGCTCAAAAATACAACTGCAACGCCAGCACCGGTCAAGGCGAAATAATTAGCATAAGGAAACTGGGATGAGTAACCTCGGTGTGTATTGTATCATAATGAATGTGAGCAGGTTGGGCTGAGCAAACTACAGACCTCTGATCCATTAACTGAGCTTTTTTTAATAAAGACCTTTTTCCCCTGCAGAGGCTGGTCATCTGAGGCCAAAGCATAGAGCAAGGAGGATAGGTTCATTCCCCTTTGTATTCACTCAAGAGGCTTTGTAATCAGTCCTTGCTGTATTTTTGGGTGCCATATCTTAATCTCTAGGCAATTCTCTATAAATTACCCAAAGCACTTAAAAGATTTTGACCAGGCTGGGTTTGATTTATGTTTGTGTATGAGATCTTTTGTTGTCATTTTCATCAATAGTATTGTAACTGCTGGAAGTTTTAAAAACTATACATCAATACAACCTGTTTCAAAAATGATTTAATGAAATTCGAGATACTGCTAAAACATATACAAATTAGTACTTCAAATGATGGTTTTGTCTGAAATGTTCTTTTGATATTCCACAGCAATGCCATGTCTCTCCCTTCTTCTCTCCTTACTCCCTACACATAGTAAATCCCATTTCTATCGATGCGTCATCCTTTTGCCCTTTCCCTAACCGTGAGTTTTCTAGTCAATGCAAGTGTTCATGTAAGTCAGTATTCCCTTGACCTATCACTTTTAACAGCTTTTAAGATCTGACTAACTGCCTTGCAAAAATTTGGGGAATGTTTTCCTAAACAGGAGGTAAAATGATCTGTGGGTCTGTACACCTTTCTCCTCCACAGGCTTGTTGAAGAGCACTGTAGTATGTTTGTGTGTGAGAATAGCTTGACCTGAAGCGTGAATTGGGCACTAGACACTGTTTAAGATTACGAGACCTGTATCCTGTAAGTAGATCCACATGGACAGATCCCTGCAACTGCTCAAAGCTCCCATGAGATGAAGTCCCATCATCCATGTGGGTTTTTCTGCAGCATCAATGCTTTAGGCAGGAAGGATAGTGTTGATTTCACCCAGCTTTAGGTATCTGAGTTGTGGATGTGTGTATCTGAGCTAGGGCCATCTTATGCTCCCTTGTATTCAGTGGAGAGAAGTAGGCCTATCTAGGGTGCAGTCCATCTGTCCAGAAGGAGACATCAACTTAGATTAGATGAATTGTGCTGTAGAAATATTTATTGCTTTCCACAGCATATAAAGTGACCCCAATCTGTCTCACTTAGGGGTAGATATCTGCATTTGATCAGATGAACCCAGGCAAAGGGTCCCAGGCAGGGAGACAGCCTTTTCTTATTCTCACCCTTCCTCTTTCAGGCTCCAGATGCTTGAAGCCATCTGCAAACACTGGGAAGGTCCAATCAGCCTGGCACTCTATCTTTCTGATGCAGAAGCCCAGCAATTTCTGCGCTACGCCCAGGGCTCAGAAGTACTTATGAGCCGCCACAATGTCGGCTACCATATCGTGTACAAGGAGGGCCAGTTCTATCCTGTGAATCTGCTAAGGAATGTGGCCATGAAGCATATCAGCACACCATACATGTTTCTGTCTGACATTGACTTCTTGCCTATGTATGGACTCTACGAGTACCTCAGGTAAATGGACCGTGGAGGGATTCCCACTGTCACCCGTGTTTTCAGCCCCACCACACCCCACCCTTCTCACATATTCCCAAAACAATGCAGTCTGAGCAGATCTGAAAGAGGCAGCTTATAGATGTTTTAAGGTGTGACAATGCCAGTAAGGCACAAGAATTTTTAGGGTAGAGGAAGGGGCTGTAACTGGAAGTAAAGCAATACGGTTATGAAAGAAAAAACTCAGGTTTTTTTTATTATCAGAATAGTTCCCTCAGAGCAGCAGAAGAACCAATTTGAAAATTGATCTGGACTAAATATGTGCAAGAGCATCCTGTATTAGCGGAGATGTGAACCAGACGATTTCCCTAAACATCCCTGGTTCTTAATGTCAGTGACAGAAAAACATGCAAAGCATTACTGAACTTGTTGTCCCTGTGACACACTCTTAATCCAGTTCCGTATCTTGAAGAGGGTGATAGTCAAACCAGCTCAAAAATACAACTGCAACGCCAGCACCGGTCAAGGCGAAATAATTAGCATAAGGAAACTGGGATGAGTAACCTCGGTGTGTATTGTATCATAATGAATGTGAGCAGGTTGGGCTGAGCAAACTACAGACCTCTGATCCATTAACTGAGCTTTTTTTAATAAAGACCTTTTTCCCCTGCAGAGGCTGGTCATCTGAGGCCAAAGCATAGAGCAAGGAGGACACCCTGTGGCCAGACAGGAGGATTTCAGTTCCTTAGTCCTGACCAGTTTTGTTTTCCATCTCTGTTCTAATTTGGTAAAAGTTGATCAAAGTGTTCCAGTGAGGGTCTGCCTGATCCCTTTCAGTCCGTAGGCCCAGGCTTTTGGAGTGTAAAGGGAAATATACCTCCCGGTATCATAAACTCACAGAGGAATTCCTCTGTTTCAGGTTTAACAACTCAGTAAGCATCTTCTCACTTCTCCCCCATGTGGAGAATTAATTGGCTTTTTCAATTTCTGCTTCCATGTACGGGGCCAAATTCACTATGGCTTTTAAGACACTGGATTTCAATAATGTCATTGAAGTTTTATCGCACTGTGTTAGCTTGTTTCCCACTTATTTTAGGGATATTTCTTTTTGACTTGTGCTATGAGGATTCCAAAATAATTCTGTCCCTTGCACACATTAGCTGTCTCAAGGTACATGTAGGGACAGTTGTTAGCTTTTCTGTTCTTTGATGTTAGTGTTGCATGCTGTTACATTTCTTCGGATCGATGCTGGACACAGTAAGGATAGCAGCTGTTGATACTGGCATGTAGTACTAAAAAAGCAACTTGTTCCTCCATGCTGCTTTGCAGTGCACTGATGGGAGCCAGCACTGAAAGGAAGAAGAGAGGAGAGAAGACAGAATGATGTAACACAATATACTTGAGATATTACAACCACAGAAATAATTCTCATAGGGTGATAATGTATTATAGGGCTAAATGCACAGTGATGCCACCCATTGGTGCTGTTTCAGAAAAAAACCAGATTCACACTGAAAGTTGTTGCATCCGAGACCTTGTGTTATTCTACCAGCCTTTTGTGAGACCCATACCACCTTAACACTGACTGGGAGTCTCTGTTGCCTGGGAATATCAAAATTGCTAATCTGCTACTACCAGCTCTTTAAAAAGGGATTGGATATTTTTTGCGTGTGGACTAGAGGCTTTTGCTGCTTTTTCAATAATGATTTTTATCAGCAAAATAGCAGGGAGGTACAGTAAGATTATTTCAAATACGGATACCCTGTATCTTTCTGCATTGACTGTTCCCACCACCTCTGTAAGTAGCTGATTAGTGCTATCTGAATGGCAGCAATTGTTTGTTAGAGAGACGTACAAACATTTTCGTCTTCATTTCCTCAGATAGAACAACCATAAGCAAATAGAAATAGTGTGGTGTTTCAGGCATCGCTTTGTACAGGATGAGCCAGACAAGTCCCTCTCACTGCAAGTTTGCTGATTTATATATATTGTGTATTGTGTCTCTACAGACAATATATTCTCAGAAAGAAAGGAATTTTGAAAAACATTTTCAACATATTTTGAGTGTTGTATGTGAAAGGTTATGGCCAGTTTTGAAGGAGAAGCTGATGGAGCTGATGGTTACCTGAAGCTCTAGGTATCTGTTGCTAGCACTTAGGTTTGTGCTAATTGAGCTTTTTCACACCTGCCAAGTAAGACCATTTCAATGCTTTTAATCTCCATCAAACCCCCTTTTTGTCCTACCTTACTACAAAAGGAAAGAAATGTATAATTTAAAGATTTCCTGTTTACGAATCTCAGACACTTTCAGGTCTATGCTGAGTCGAAGTCTTTTGTCACCTTCCCTCATTAGTTACTGAGGTCATCTTGTCATTGTCCCAGAGGTAGAGGCTCTTTCTGGTTGGTACAAGTAAGGTGTGTGGATCATCCTAAAGGTTCTTCTAACATAAAATAACTAGACAGGCTATCTACAGTTGCTACAGCTAGCATGAAAGTTCTTTCCTGACACATTTGTGTAAAATATGCCCTTTGCTTCCAGTGACACATTTAGCATGAACTGGGAGCTGGCATCCAAGTTCTATCCGCAGGTTTTATACCTGTCCCCTGCAACATGAGTTGTGAACTATTTCTGGTTGTTCTTCAGCATCTCAGCAAGAGATACACTTCATGTTGTGCCTATCGCTTTTTATTTGTTGGGTGCCTTTGTAGGCTATGCATTCATTGCTTTTGCAGAGAGGAAGAACATTCAAATTAATTTAACAGTGGACTGACAACTCTCCAGTTCTTACCACAAACTCTGTGACTGCCATATTCATTGATCTCAAACACTTCATGTTGTGCCTATCGCTTTTTATTTGTTGGGTGCCTTTGTAGGCTATGCATTCATTGCTTTTGCAGAGAGGAAGAACATTCAAATTAATTTAACAGTGGACTGACAACTCTCCAGTTCTTACCACAAACTCTCCCCCTGCCATATTCATTGATCTCAAACCAACCACTCTACCGAGTCCTGATGGTGGAAGCTAATTTGAATTAATGGACTCTTTTTTTTTTTTTTCTGAATTCAGTGCTTTAGGATTAGGTTGCTAACCTTTCTGTGTCTGAGCTTCTCTATCCTCCAGAAATGGGAATGATATTATTATTCGCCCCCATGAGGATGAGAATTCTGTGTTAATTTTTTGAAGGAACTATGAAGATGAAAAGATTGATATCAACATCCTGGAGTTCATTCAACCTGTGAGGAGACTCTTGTGATTTAAGATTAATTTCTTCCATGCTTTGCGAAAAATAGGGTTGATTAGTAGATTTAGAAATTTAACCCAACCTTCACTGTGTCAGAATGACATACATCAGGTCTGAACACAAAGATGCCTGGGAAACGGTTTCCTGGACAACATAGCAAAGAGAAAGCTCTTCATAAAATCATATGTCCTTATTTTGGGGTTTGGGGAAAAAGGACAGATAAAGGAAAATGGATACTGAATCGATATTACTGAATCCAAAAAATAGCCCTCATAAGTATAGTGCAGGAATTAAATAGTTGACCCAGTGCTAGTTTGCAAAATAATGAAATGTATTCCCTACATTATATTCCACATATCTTGCAACACCAGCAGTGAAAATTTTCCTATTCCAAGTATCACAGAACCAGTCAACCAGCAAATGGCACCTCCACTCAAAACAGGAAAAAAAGTCACCCCACAGAAAGGGAAAAGTAGATTAGCTTCTAATAGGAAGAGGTTATATTTTCAGCTGGTTGTCCGAGGAGCAGACCACCAGCCAAGTTATCAGAAGAAAATGGAAGGTGTTTTTTTTCTCTACCAAATCCTCCCTGCCTTTCTCACAATTTACATGGCCTCTGTTGTCCTTTGTCACTCAGGTTCAACACCTGGATGTCAGCACTGATTCCTTCTTCCCCTTACATTAGTCCTTTATGTCATCCAGTCCAGACCAAAGGCAGGATATTCTACTCGGGGGTCGGTGCTGCTGGACTTCTTGACGGAGCATGTCTCAACTCCCAGCTCAGTTTTGGTGAACCCCTCCACTTTGACCTTACCAACATGCACCTCAGATGCTCACATATCTCTTGAAAATATTTGTGCAGAGATTATCCTGCTATTTTATTTCACTCTTGAAGTACCTCCACCAGTTCTCTGTGTTTGACTGTATCCACTACAAGCATCTTGTTTTCAGACCTCTGCTTCTCTCCACTTACTAACTTTTCATGTTGACCTTTGACTGTGCAAGTGATTTCAGCCTCTTGTATCAGTTTGTTCCCTCTGCCTTTTGGTTTTCTTCATGAAGATAGTGGCATCTATTCTTTCCAACAGTTCTGCCATTGACACCTATATTAAATTTGCAGATGACAAGAGTAGGGAGTGTGCAAAAAGAATTCTTGATATCCACATCATTTTTGTGCTTGTATCCTGTATCTTACAAAATGAGACACGTTCAACACTAGTTTCAACACAACTTGCTCTGTCTGACAGTCTCTGCTGATAACCCTTGCTTGGTATCTATACCTACTTCAGCTTTGTTCAGCTTCAGACTGTGAACTTTGGTAGGCAGGATTGTCTCCTACTCTTTGAAAAGTGCCAGGCACAGCAGGGCCTTGATTTTTGCCTGGGACTTTTGAGCTCTCCATCAAACAAAGAGATAGCAACAGCCATAAATGGAAGCTGCTGTTTCCTTGCAGAGCCCAAAGGGTGAGCATCACTGCAAACGTTACCTGCTCCTTCCTAAAACTGAATCCCCAAAGCTGTACTGCTCAAGGCTGATAGATTGCACAGAGTCCAGAAAGCCTGAGAAGTTGTCAGAGAAACTTTGTTAGTGTGCCCAGCTTGCAGAGAAGGTTTGAGGGGGAAGAAACATTAAGAGCATCCTAAAGAATAGATGCTGGCACTGCTCAGCAATTCTGGAAGGTCGTGGAGGATGATTGTGAAGGGGTCATCTATTTACGTGGAGATATCTTGGCTATTAGTGATGGTGAGGGAGAAGCTAGTGAGGAAAGTAGAAAAAAGTTATAATAAGATGCTGTTAAAATCTTTCAGTTGTGAAAAGTTCACTGGAATGTGGCAGGGGTTCTTTAAACAATGCAAACTTTGTAGTAAGGCGCTGAGAACAGATTTCTTTTTATAGAACAGGCCTATAGGGTAGTGTGAATTCTCTAAAATTCAGATTTTATTAAATAGCCCTTCTCTTCTTCTTTGTCTCTGATGGCAATATAAATGAATTCTAGGTATTCTGGGCCTAGAAAAGTGGTTTATTCGGTCCTTCTGTTATTATGACAGTGATCCAAATTCCTTCATCTTATAAGGCTGTAGAGAGTTTGCTGCTTGTCAACATTGTCCTTGATTGCTTGTTGCAGGAACATAAAAGTCAGGACAGTGAATCCTGTTAAGGGGAACTGACTTTGACAGGGAGAGAGAGGCATATTTCTCATATGAAATATGAAGATAATGAAAGGAAAATCGAGACAGAGTTACTTCTAATGACAAGCAGCATAAGATTCAGTTTGGGGATGGAAAAGTAACTTCTTTTTCTTTGTCTTTGGGTTTTAGTTTGTTAGGAAAGAATAGACTGAATACCTCTGGCAGGCAGTGCCTAAGGTTGCTAAGCTGTTGCTCTCCTGCAGCAGTCATCTTAAGGCCCCTGTCTGGAGAAGGGCCCTACTGTGCAAAATGCAGTATGTGCACACACACACACACTCTCACACACCAAAACAGTCTCTGCACTGAAGAACTTGCAGCAAAAGAAGGCAAAAAGCAAGGTATCTCAGCACATCCAGTACACAGCTCTTCTCTGCAGGAAACAGCCTCTTTGACCTACATATAGAGCCAAGCACAAATGAGTTTGATCTCTGGGCACTACCATGCACATGATTAACAATAGTCAAAAAAATACTGCTAATTTACAGTTTTGCTGATTTGCACCATGTCCTGTTGCAGCAGATCTGTGCCTTGCCTTGAACAAAGACTGGCCATCATGGCAACAGTGTTCTTGAGGGCAAATATCTGGTCCATAGTGGTGTTAAGATAGCGCTTACCTTGCAGGACACACAGAGCTTTAAAGCAGAGGTAGAAAGCAAGTATGATGTCACAGCATAGCACAGAGAATAGCTAGGCTGAAATATGACCAAACTTTCCAGCTCCTTACCTTGTAAAGGTAACTGAGTCCTGGATAAATCGCATTTTTTTTAGAACTGCCATTGACTGGGCAGCCCTTTACCACATAGGTAGCAACATTCAACTATGTTTATCTTGCAGAGGTGGTCATTTGGCCATGCTCAGAGTGCTAGTTCAGCTCTGTGCATCCCTGGACATACAGGGCAGCATTGATCAGTCAAACACGCAAGCTCTTTTTGAACTGTGATCGTTCTCCCCGCTCTTAGAGCAGCAAATTCAAAAGGAGAGGAAAATACGAAACACCCCTGGGAAAAAATATGGGCCATAGATACATTTACAGTATCAAACTGCCCATTCTCTGCTCTTTACTTTGAAAAGCCAAGTGATTTGCTCAGTTTAAAATTTTCCTGCTTGTATTTGTTGTTTCTCTTTGTCAGGAAGTCCGTCATCCAGCTAGACCTGGCTAACACCAAGAAAGCTCTGATTGTACCTGCTTTTGAGACCCTACGCTACCGCCTCTCCTTCCCCAAGTCAAAAGCAGAGCTGCTATCTATGTTGGACATGGGAACCCTCTTCACATTCAGGTAATGGAAAGTACTTTTGTTGAACCTGTGGTCATTATCTCTAAAGACTTTTTTGATGTTCTGTGATTATTTGATTTTTCTCTCTCACTGTCAGCTAGCTAGCTCCATTAAGAAACCTATTGGAATTTTTTTTCCCTTTTCACAGAGAGGCAGTGAACAGAATCATATGTGGATATATTCCATCTGTAAGCTCAGCATTTTATCTAGTATTATAATCCTCTACTGAAGGACTTCAGTTGTTAAATTGAATTTGTTTTATTTTCATCATTTTTTATTGCGCTACAAAATCAAGCGTGACCATTACACTCATGTGCGTGTAATTTGCTTTTTGGCTGCCAAATACTATCCGGATAGCTGTGTCCCTCATGTGACCAAAAATAATTTCTCTCTGCTCGTTGGTTCGCTTCCTTACTGACTTACTGGAAAAACAAATGCAGGCTTGTTGTGTGCTCTTTTAAAGTGTGAAACAGCTGCTTAAATAGCTAGAGTTTCTCAATGCACAGGTAAAAGTGTACTCTGACTAGAAGTTGAGAAGCGAAGAACACCTAAATTTGGAGCTCCTCTCTGAAGCAGACTCCTTTTGTGGCTGTGAACAAGTCACTTCTATTATCTGCCAGACTCTTCAGTTTTAAAATGCAACTACCAGGGATTAACTGTCTCTTGGGTGTGTGTGATAAGGTCTGATTAGCAGACATTTGTAAAGCATTGCAGTGATGGGAAGAGCACAATATGGCCTTATGATATTGCACAGAGAGGGGGCTTAGGAGACCTGTGTTCTCTTCTGAGCTCCGCTAGTGCCCTGCTGGGAGGTGGTATGCGAATCAGTTTGCTTTCTTACATCTCTATTCTCCATCTCTGAAATGCAGGTAACAATGTTCACCTCTCCTTTTTACGGTATTTTGAGATCTAGAGATAAAACCTGTGAAAAAGCTAGGTATTATCCATGGCTGGTGGAGCTCTATATCACCTCTCCCATCCTTCCCTTACTTTAGAGCTTTCCTCACACTTCTCCCATTCCCTCTATTACACACCTTTCGTTGCAGCAGCCACCCTTCTCTCATGTGGCCACATGCACATGTCATAGCAGACAGCCTGTGTGAGCCTGGAAAACATATTTCAGACACTGCCTCTACCAGCGACTGCCTTGAAATAGAAACTTGAGGCGTCTGAGAGAGGCATGCCTCTCGAAAATTACTGAAGGATGCTGGTGGAGCAAATGCCTTTCACATCATTCTTTAAACAGTCAAAGACATACAAATTAACAAGAGAGTTGATGATAGGAAATAATTGTTTCTCCCATAGTTGAAAGAAAAAATCCTTCCAGTGGAAAGTAACACCCTCAGGATTTTCAGATCTTACATTCCACCAACAGTCAAATTTTCAGCTTGCACACCAGTGGCCTTCCACTACAGACTTCATCTTGAAGCTATACAGCATGTTGGCATGTTACATGCACAGCCAGATTTGCAGATCCTTTCTCAAGTCTCACTCAGGCAAAAATCTCTTTTAACATCAGTGGGAGTTTTGCCAGAGCAAGGTTAAATAAGAATTGAAGGACATGCGGTGTGTAGCTGGTGTACATATTAATGTAGGACACATTTTACAAATGCTTCCCCAGTTTGTTTTGGCTCATTTCATTGCTCAAATCTATCAACAGCCACAAAGCAGCTGTGATCTGGGCTGAGAATTTCCACCTCTACCTTCAAGGTGCTTTAATAACGCTGCAATTCAAGGCTGAGCGGGTGGGAGTGAGCTGGGGAGGACTGCTGTGACAGTGATTGCTGAGAGTGCCTGCAGCATCCCAGTCCCTCACACCACATGGTAGATTACAGTCTTTCCCTTGCTGAAATTGCTTTTGTCACCTCTTTTCCAAATGGTGACCTTTTCTACCTCTGGGCAGCTAAGAAGTACAAAACGGCTCTCAATTACATCCCCCAGTCACCACCAGAAGAAAAGGGAAAACGTGAGCATCGACGCTGGCAAGGTGTGCTGTGTGGAAACCCTCCGCGGCAGTGGGTTGCTCTGTGCCAGCTTGCTGGCTTTGTTTGCAGGTGCTGGCTGTGACTGTGCCTCACGAGGATGTGTCCGCTCGGTGCCTGGGTAATAGCTGATGAACCACAAATGTACTGCCGACACAGCTTTCAGGCACAAGGAATACCACAGCTGGTAGAAGACGCATCGTATTGAGAAAACGTTACCAGCAACAAGTGATTAACTGATTAACTGATTGCATCCACAATCCAGCAAAATGTTTAAGCATCTGAGAACAGAACTGGGAAAGTTTTTCTTTCACCAAATCATCTTTCTCACTGAAACGGGAAGCTTTGAGGGACAAGGCAGGGAGGAATAACACTCTGAGAAGAATAATGATTTCATTTTGCTAACTTTAGCAAAGTTTACTATAGTTTTGAAATTTTATTTTAAGTAAAAGCAATTGATAATGAAAGTAAGATGAAACATTTGACCCAAAGCGGGGGAGGGGTTGTGCAGTTGTTTTCCATGAACCGTGGGAAAGAAACTCATCATCATTTTACGGAGATCAAATTATTTGGTTTGGATTTGTCAAAATTGCCAGCGTAGTGAAAAATATGCTGTTCACAATTTTCACAAAGTTCTCCTGGGAGTCAGCGAGATTGAGTGTGGCCTTAAAATTCAATGTGTATTTAAATCTTGAGTGAGAAGGGCCTGAGCAGGAAAATTAGATTTATTCATTTGTCCTGTGAGATGGAAGACCAATATAGACAGTGAACCAATTCTCACAACTGCGTCACCGAGAGTAAAATTTGTTGGAAATTACTCTCTCTTTTATAGTAGCTTCCTCTACATGGACATCCATGTAATGATGTCTGCACGTCTTACTTTGCAGTACATTTCATGTGATGATCAGCCATTGGCCAAGACCTAGCTCCAGCAGATTATGTGTGTGTGTGTGTGTGTGTGTGTATATGTGTAGACCCATATATATTGTATGTACAGATATGTATGTAATCCTGAACTCTCACAATTCTTGTTTCCAGTCTAATTATTCCTTTATAATTAGTGTGTGCACACCTTATTTGAGCGTCCTGTACTCATTTTCCACTTTGTCCTGACCTTAGCCATCCTTTTGTCTTCCTCTTGCCCTCCACTCACATCAGTCACTCTGAAGAGGCCAGTAGATTATCTGTGGTATTATTTTGTTTGGTACAATCAGGTCTATTCCTTCCTTTCTGCTTTGTTTTGTCTCTCCGATCTCACTTCCATGTTTTCCCTTCATTGTCTCTTCCCCATTTTTTTTTTCCTGCTGGTCAGCTCTCTCAACTCACAGAGATTATACCTGAGCTGCTGTAACTGCTTACACTGCTTTCCCCAAAAAGGGTGGAAAGAAATTGATGTTTTTATGGTTAGTGTCACGTTCCCCCCCTGTTTAAATCAGTGGGAGAGTGTTACTAGAATAGCAGCAGCATTTGACTGCTTCTCTGCAGGAATCTCTCAATTAACCAAAGTTTGTATGGGGCTTTGAAGATACAATCACTTCATAAGTGTTTAGTAGTCATTATTATTATTATCATATTTAATTTCAAAATGCCGGAGGTAGGATGTTAGAAGATACGGCATCCTCCACAATCCCACATCATTTTAAACCCCACATTGTGATTGTGCTTTTTTCTAGCATAGATAGCTGCCCATTAGTGACTGGGTAGGTTACCAACTCATTTCCAAAAGAGACCAAGAAAGGAATAGGCTTTTTGGAGATGATTCCAAAGGGCATTAAGGATTGTAAGCATCTTTGTGAATCTGGCACTGGTTTCTAATAACCTCTAGAAAAGTAATTCACTGTCAGTTTTTTTAATACGGAAGGGCTTTGTTTTTCCAGGTCCCCAAGCCAGATATCTGAACGTGATGCAACCTGTTTACAGTTTAGAAATGCAGCCTTCAAAGGACCATACATTACTTGGGACTCCAGTGCTATCCAAATAATTCTGTCTTCCTGCACTGCCTCTGAACAAGGAGAGCCAGCGAAGCTGCACACCTCTGTGTTTTTCTAGTTATAAGCCATACAAATATACATTCAAAGTGGAAACTCATAGGTTGTGATTTTATGTCCCTGTTTTTAGCAATTTCTTGCAAAGTTACGAGAATTTCTGGGCTTGAAACATTACCTCAGGTCCTAATTCTGCAAATATTTAGTGCTCAAATCCCTTTACTTTAGCACGAGTCATCCCTGTGAATTCAATGTACCTTACATTACAAACTGGCAGGATGTTTGTTTTGCCCCTTCTGTTACACATCTCAGAGCGTTGTAATACAGATGGCCTGCTATGCCTTTGTTTCATTATTTAATCTGTGGGTCTGCAGAAAGAGCCTGTCTCATTGATTTTCGGAAAGGTGTAAGAAGAGTAAGTGGGTGAGAGAGTCATTGACCCTGGCATTAATGGGGTGGATTCAAGCTGTGCTTGGAAGAGACCTGCTGTGACCTAAACAAGATTAACAAAGTATAAAAGGATCTTTTTCTGTAAATCAAATTGATTACCTTACTCAGGATCACATGGGTACTCCCCACAATGTAGAAAGTACAGCAGAAAGCCTTTATGTAATATTTTACTTATTAATTGAATTATGCACTTTGGCTCCTGCCAAGTAATAACGGTAATTAATAAAATGGAACATCTGTCCAAAGCTGCAGATGTCTCTCATACAAATTATAAAATTGCATATAAAACAGATTGTGAATGTCACTGTGGTGTAGAAATAGCTAATTTTAGGGACCTTATCTGAGCTACAGAATTTCACAACAATTTTAGAGCACTGATACAGCCGCCTGGTTGCTAGGAACAAGACACAGCACTTTGTAGTGCAGATGAACTGTCTGTATACTTGGTAATTGTTTCTCACATTAGCATTAGGTAGTGTTTTCACACTATCCTTCACCAACTAGATGTGTTTAAGCATTGAGCACATAGAGGCTCTGGGAAGCGTGCTGGAAATAGTCCTATAAATTGCCTCCAATATGTCCTGAAAATTATGATGTGAACTATAAGCTAATGTCCTTATTTTTGAGCATTTCATCTAACAAGTAACATTTTGTTGCCTCGCCAAGATGTGTTCTATCTAATTGCCTCCCCACGTCCGTGCCATTTATGTCTGTTGAAGGTATCATGTCTGGACGAAAGGGCATGCGCCAACGAACTTTGCCAAGTGGCGAACGGCCACCACCCCCTACCGCGTCGAGTGGGAAGCAGACTTTGAGCCATACGTTGTTGTGAGGAAGGACTGCCCGGAGTATGACAGGCGGTTTGTTGGATTTGGCTGGAACAAAGTCGCTCACATCATGGAACTGGATGCACAGGTGAGGTGACGATGCCTGCATATCTCACACGGGGCTTGGCAGCAGGGTTGTTAAACAAAGTCTGTGTTCTGTAGAAAGGCTTCAGGCTTTGCATCACCAGAGTGCTCATCTGGCCTTACTGAGCTCCTTAATGAGTGCTTCCTGAGTTGGGAACATGCAGTTTAGTCCTTGTAAAGCATTAAAAGAAGAACTGAGTCTGAGTTAGTTTATTTGTCAGTGCTGAGAAAGTTGTCTTGCAGTGGCACAATCCCTGCAGTGCCCGCCTCCCACCCAACAGTGCGCCTGAGCATTGCAGCACTTGTTGCCAGTCTCATCACCTACTAGGGGATCTATAGACCTGGCTGGAAGTTTTTCAGTTAAACAGAGGTTGGTGAGTCCCAAATGCTAATTTAGAATTCAAAAAGCAATCTTAAATTGAATCCAAGGCAAGCATCTTCAATTTCTGGCCTGGATTTACAGCATATCTCTGCAAAGCCAAGGACTTTACATTTCCAAAGTTAGAATCATAGAATCATAGAATAGTTTGGGTTGGAAGGCACCTCTGAAGGTCATCTAGTCCAACCCCCCTGCCATGGGCAGGAACATCTTCAACTAAATCAGGTTGCTCAGAGCCCCGTCCAACCTGACCTTGAATGTTTCCAGGGATGGGGCAGCCACCACCTCTCTCGGCAACCTGTGCCAGTGTTTCACCACCCTCAGCGTAAAAAATTTCTTCCTTAGATCTAGTATAAATCTACTCCCCTTTAGTTTAAAGCCATTCCCCCTTGTCCTGTCGCAACAGGCCCTGCTAAAAAGTTTGCCGCCATCTTTTTTATAAGCCCCCTTTAAGTACTGATAGGCTGCAGTAAGGTCTCCCCGAAGCCTTCTTTTCTCTAGGCTGAACAACCCCAACTCTCTCAGCCTTTCTTC
>NW_008795046.1:1318488-1355453 GCF_000699145.1 Aptenodytes forsteri | reverse complement strand
GGGCTGCTCTCAATCCCTTCATCCCCCAGCCTGTATTGATACTGGGGGTTGCCCTGACCCAGGGGCAGGACCTTGCACTTGGCCTTGTTAAACCTCATAAGGTTCACACAGGCCCACTTCTGGAGCTTGTCCAGGTCCCTCTGGATGGCATCCCGTCCCTCTGGCGTGTCGACTGCACCACTCAGCTTGGTGTCATCTGCAAACTTGCTGAGGGTGCACTCAGTCCCACTGTCTATGTCATTGATGAAGATATTAATGAAGATATTAACTTGAAGTTTCTGGCTGTGGAACAGACTCTAGAGGATCCAGGTACTTGATCCCTGGGCTACCGGCCTCTTGGATCTGTGACTTGGGATGGAGCTGCTGGGCAGAATATATAAGAATAAGGATGCAGAGAAAGCTCGAGAGTCCCAGACTGGCACTAGAGCTCTCAGAGCTGCCAAGGTCCCTGCCACCAACCTAGATCTTAGAGGCTGGCAGCGACTATGGCTCCGTGGGAGCCCAGTGCTGCTGCTCACTGAAATGGCAGGGTTTGCATCTCCCTGCTGTTCTTGGATGTGAAGCTAACCACTGTGCTAATCAGCAGGGTCTGAGTCATGGCATTTCTTTTTAGTTTGGGTTTGTTTGGGGTTTTTTTAGTTTTGTTTCAGTCCCAGTTTTTGAACTAGTATTTCATGCTAACCAAAACCCATGCTTTTTGGCCATCTGTATCCTCCTATGCTAGCTTCTGCTATGGATCTGGAATATAGCTGATCCTTCTCTGCCCACCTCTTACCAGTTTATGTGAAGCAGAGCAGCACAAGGCATGCAGCAAGTTACTGGGAGATTGTGTCTCTGGGGTGTGGGCTACAGTGTAGTTGTGTGCAGGCACATACAGGGGAGGGTTATTTTCTATTTCTGCTTACAAAACCACACGGTCACCTTGGGCTGGCGAACACTTGCCCTCTGTTTGCAGAAGTGCATTCCCAACAAATTTGTACCTACTTATGTTGATAAAAAATTATTGAAGATTAGAAAAAAAATTGTCCCTTATATTATCATTAATAATAATATTTTGCTCTGCTATAGCTCTTTAATTTTCCAGTGCACTTTCCAAATACTATTCAATTAACCATCAGTTGTGGAGAGTGCCAGTGTAATGATTTATTATTTGTTACTTTGGGTAACAAGGCTTATGTTCCCACTGGCAGCTCTCATCTAGCACTCATGATTTAACTCTTCTGTTCAGAGACATTTGCCCAGTATATAGATTCACACATGGGAAATTGGAACATTTTTAAAAGTTGATCATAGCGCAGATATTTTAAATGGCCATTGGGCTGGAACTAACTCTGGGGAATTGTTTTTCTTACTCATCCAGCCTTAAAAACATTCTCACATTGAAAAGAAGTTTCATTTTCATCTGTAGCAATATGGGTATTGGCCTGTTCTCCCAGAAAATCAGTCTGGAGGGGACGTGGGATCGCACAGCTACCGCCCCCTATGGCATTCCTCTGCTTCGGGGTGTCCACAGATCAGGTTGCTGCCAGCTGCTTGGCTGGCTTCATTATCAGCAGGCAGGGCAGCTTCTCAATTGAATTATTTCACTGCTCCTCACAATAGCAGTATCTGTCAAGAGAACTATTTCAGACTCCTTACCAAGGGCCTGTGCCACTACCGTCCTTCAGAGCAGCACACAGCGTGGAGATAATCGTCATTATTATTCTGGGGGCATGCAGATGTCCACTAAGCTGGATGCTGTACAAATACGTAGATAATGATAGTCTCCATCTAAAGAATTTATAACCTGTGAGGTAGGGACAGAGGTTCCTGCAAGTTCATTGCTTTCTCAACAGATGTTTCCGTGTAGTTAGTAGGGACGGGTCATTAGGAAGCCTTTCCCTGCTCTTCCAGTGACTGTGGAACTAGACTGTGAGCAATCCTTTTTCCAGGACCCCGGTGCAGCATCTTTCAAAGGGGCTGATTAGCAGCAGACTCATAAGTTTTTGGAAGGCTTTATGTGCCTGAAGGCCTTTCGGAGGGATGGGAGCACCTCTGTGCTGAACAGTTCACACTGCAGAGCACAGACAGTCCCTGACCTGCAGGATTACAGACTTGAGATGCAAACAGAGAACAAAGAAAAGATTGTATGAGGGGGATGCATCTTCCTCTGCAGCTTCAGCCCTTAGTTTTAAGGTCCCGTAGAGACATATTTTGTAGTTTGTAGTTTATCAGCTCTTCTCACTCCATCATGCCAGTCTTTGTTTTTACGTTTGGTTCCCCATTACTTCTAAGCTTCTTCCAGCTAAATGAGTTCTGCCTGTGAGCATCAGATTATTTTGCTCTTGCTGTACATTTGTCACCCCAAACAGAAGCTCAGAGGGGTCCATTCCCATATATGACAGCATTGTAATTTAGCACAAAGATTTACCACTTTAGCACTGTCTGGCAGGGAACAGGCATTCCCATAATGAGAAAGGAGCAGCCATACAGCTAAATCTGCACCTAGCTGTCCAACACACGCTACTGTTTCATAGGTGTCTCTGGGAAGGCACTGCAGCCTTAGCTCCACTTTGGGCTCACCAATACCACTGCCCAAGTTGGGAAATGGAACCACATTGCATTCTCCTCACTTTTTTCCATTTTGTTTGGGTTTCATTTTGGGCTACGTTGCTCAAACACTTGGTTTCTGGTAGCATCGTAACCCAGCAGCTTCCAGTCTTTTCTGGGTTGATCATATTTTGTTAGATGAAGAAAGATTTATAGGTGAAACACTCATGTTTATTAGCACAAGTGTGTACTCTCCCATAAATCTCTTTCCCTAATAAAATATTTTGGAGTACTCTGCCTCTGTGCTGCAGATACTCTGTGTCTCTGCACAGACCCCTAAATCTACAAGTGACTGGACTTTGCAAACCAGAGGAAGCTGTGCACCATTTCTTTTAAAGCCAGCATGCTCTGTGGCTGTTCCTTTCCTGCCCAGTGTCTTATGCAGAGATGGTTAATGAGTCAATACAGCAACAGCTGTAAGTAGAAACTGTGTGAGGACAATAGGAAATTTGCCTGTGGAGGCTTCGAAGTTTCTTTGTCATTTGCATCCCATACAACTCAGACTTTTTGAAATTCCATATGAAAAACGTGGTAGCATCCTAGTGGTTAGGGTACTTCGCTTGGCTACAGAATACTGAGGTTCACATCCCTTTTCTGCCCAGTTCCTTGCAGGAGCGGATACCTGGTTCTTACACATCCTACAGTAGTGAACTTTCAGCTTGTCTAAGAATCAGTCTTTGTCTAGCTTTGCTCTAATGATCATATATTTAATTATAAAAATTGAAAATATCTAACAGGAGTAATTGAGACTTAAATGAACCATCATTTTTTAACAACAAAAATTGTCAAAGAACTAGGTCAGATATAAAGAAAGAGAATTAGTGAAGCAGTTTTAGAGGAGAGGGGAAATTAAAACAGTATCTCATACTTTGTGAAGAGGAACTTAATTTGCGTAAAACCTTCTCAAAGCATATGGAATTAGCAGGTCCATTTTCACACGTCACCTACAAAAGATACCATATTCTCCCCTCATTTCAGGTTTATAAATTGTTTTGGACAGCTTTCTCGCTGTATCTTAGTATACAGGCAAAGCAACGTATGTAGTGCAATGGATGCCTTTGTAAATTTAGTTTATTCCAGCATGCCAAACAAGATAAATTGTAGGGACAAAAATATGCTTTTGCATGGTCACTTGAGACTCATGCTGTGTGCAGTCACAGCTGTGTTGGTTGCAAGCACACTACTGCAAAACCCATGCTGCAGACATGGCTTCAGACATGCCTTTTGTACTGTTTCCCCATTATTTGGCTTACATGGAGAAAAACATTTTAAAAGAGAAAGTAAATGTTCCATAAAACCAAGAAAAAGCAACTTTAAAAAAAGAAGGCTTATTTGGCGTATCTGTATGGGTTTGTTTTTTCTGAGACCCACACTGCACTGTTACATGATGGAGCATGTTTGACTGCAGAGGTATAAGAGAGATGCATTGCAAGAGGGCTCGGGAACACCCTCACAGCTGGTGTCTTTCTCCCCCAGGAGTACGAGTTCACGGTGCTGCCCAACGCCTACATGATCCACATGCCGCACGCCCCCAGCTTCGACATCACCAAGTTTCGCTCCAACAAGCAATACCGCATCTGTCTCAAGACTCTGAAGGAGGAGTTCCAGCAGGATATGTCGCGCCACTACGGCTTCGCAGCCCTCAAATATCTCACGGCAGAGAACAACAGCTAGCACAATGGAGCCCGTGTGCGGGAAACAGGGACACCGGAGGGAGGAGCCACTCAAAGTTTGGGGCCTGGTCTTCAAACTTCGAACTGAGAAATACTTTCTGTTTTTATATCGTACCCAGCAGTTCTAACAGTAGAAATTTGAAGTGACACGTCTTCGGACTATGCTCATTCGTCCCTTCCCCAACTACCCCAGGCCTTTCAGCTTTAGCATTCGTGAGGTGTCAGCGAGAGGAGCCGGCCACGCGCCCGCCGTGCTGCGGAGGTGGGGACTGGGCAGGGGCTGGGAACGCACACTGCTCTCCTAACTGCAGAGCAAAGACAGACCTTCAGAATATTCATGTTGCTATTTAATAATTTGACATGCTTTTTATCTGTAAAGGAAGATCTTCGGGTCGCTGTCCTGTGAATTTCAAATCTGCACTACTCTAAAAGGGAACTTTCACCTGTGAACTTTCACAGGGGCCCTGTTAACATGGATGACCTTGTTAATGCAGGATGAGCCAAAGGTCTGAATTAGCCTTGAAAATGAAGGGGACGCTTATACAATACTGCACTCCAGAGAAGGTGTGTTACTGGTTTAGGTGTACACATGATATCGGTTGGTCTTTTATTCTCAAATTAGTTGTTTTATCAGGAAAATCCCCTATGCCCCACTCTGCCTTTTCCCCAGTCCTAAATGCTGCTCCTTTCCTCGCCAAGGAAATGTCTCCCTTGTGTTTCTTTCCCATCTTCAGTTCTGGTGGTCCAGTAAAGAAGATCAGTAGCTCTGCCAGAAAGTAAACAAAATTTGTCAGTGTAAGGTCTGTTTTCACCAGAGCAACTCGTTCGTGTGTGTCTCGTAAAATAAAGGGCCTGGCTGTAACTCTTTATCTTTTTTAGGCAAGAATTGGATTTTGCCTATAAGGCACATTGTGCGGGGGGATATTGATTTGTAGGCTCATTTCAGTGCATGGCTGTCCGTGAAGGCATTGGGCCTTGGGCTTTAAGTGGACTTCTTTGCTGAACAGGGATTATAAACATGGCAACTAGTGGCCTTGGTGCTCTCCTGCTGCCTGCTGCAAGGTCTCAGAACTACTTCGTTAAAGGAGTTTATAATTAAAAGGAGCAGAACTGTTAGGAATAAACTCCCCATTCGAGGGGGAGAAAAGAATGTGTTGGGAATCTGAGTGTGAGTGTTTGCTTGAACGCGGGCTGGTCAAGTTCACAACTTCGGTACACACAGGAGTATGCTGGAGGGCGGACAGGAAACTTAAGCAAAATGCAGAAAACAAGACACTGGACTTTTTACCATTTTCTTTATTCTTCAGTATTAATGTTGTGTTTACATGGGATGAAGAGATGAGGTTTAATGCACTACCCCTTGCAGGGCTATTTGTAATTTCTGTTGCAATGTTAATAGAGAAAGCAGAAACAACTCAGTGAGAAATGCGTCTGTCTCCCTACCCGAAATCCCCATACAACCACGTGTACCAATACCACTTCCTGAGTTGGGAAATGGATCCACGTTGCGTTCTGCTCACTTTTTTTCCATTTTGTTTTTCAGCCACTGGACCTTCTACTTTCCTCCTCACCTCATCCCTCTAGAGCTTGGTTTTATTTCTAACCTGACATTTCGTGAGAGCTTTCTGTTATGGTGGAAACCACGTGGTTAAACCAGACATTTAAACTACAAATATCAGTTCATCATGCTGTGTGTATATAAGAAAAGCCAAAAAAGGCAACATCTTTGACAAGAAATAAAAAGGGGCGGGAGGCTATGTGAAATTTTCACTTTTTCCCCTGGGAGTGTTGGCTGCATAAGAATACATCACTGCATAATTTTCCAAAGTGCTTTTCTTCTGTTCTTAATGGCTTTATGTAAAGATTTACATAAAAAGCTGGGAAGAGCTGGGAAGAAGTTAAATGAGTGCTCAGTCCTGGCTAAGGTATATTTAAAAAAAAACAAAACCAAAATCTTAACTCCCCAAGTCCCATATTACTCACAATTAAGGGTCCAGGTCACTGTGCATTTTGAGAGTGAGAAGAACCCTGCAGCACAGAGTCCTGTTGATTAGCTGATGTGCAGAAAGATATCAAAAGCTGATCCTAAGAGAGGCTAACACTGGTTGTACCTACATAAAATCTCCAGTCAGAGCTTCAGTGTGGCCACCATTATGTTTCATATATATTAAAAACTTTCATTTCCAGATATACACTTCTCCTTGGCTTAACAATGTTGCCCAAGGATGGACTGGATTGCCCTGCAGCAGCATAACCTGTAGCACGGACCTGTACATTGTTTGGATGTGCCATTATCAACATGAACGTTATTCTTTCCTCGGTGGTCGTGAGATGTGGATGGGGGAGCAGGGAGGTAATCATTTGCGACTTGCCTGTCTGCACAGCGAGTCATAGGACCTCCTGGGTAGGCTTACGTGTGCGGGCTGGTATAACCAGCTCCAAGATCGGTAGTAGGTTCAAAGAGCCCCTTTTTTTTCACTTATAGACACTGTACTGACTTCTACCTGTCATGTCATGTTTGTCTATGCGCTGCATAATTTGGGAGGTGTGAGGCTTGGGTTTTTTTAACACATTTCAGCCAATTTACATGATAGCAAATTAGGATTATATATCTGTCTGTAAGTGCCAGGGCTCCTCCGACACCATGAAAAAACCACCACCACCACCACCACCAAAAATCCCCAGTTCGGTTATAACACCGTCTGTCTTCCAGTCCTCTGCTGTAGTAGGTATTTGCTAGCAACTTTGTTACTTAATTCTCAGTTTTCTCCTGAAGTCTTCAAGAAATATCAGATAAACCTGGTGACTTAATGCCTTTGATTTATTGATTTGTTCCACCAACTTCTCTCTTGAGTCTTCAGCCTATGATCTCTCCTTATCTTTGATATTTGGAAAGTGTGAGTCTCTCATTTAGATATCACTCCAGCACCCTCTCTGGTGAAGACTGATGCAAATAAATCATTTAGATTCTTGGCAATGTCCTTATTGTCTTTAATTGTTTCTTCTACTTATTGTTTGGGGTGGCCTACCGGTTATCTCTGGTTTTCTGCTTTTGGTGTACTGAGGAAATGTGTATTCTCAGTTTTACCTTCCTAGTATTTGCTCTTCAAATTCCCTCTTAGCTTGCTCAAACTCCATCTTAGCTATTACATACCTTCCTTTCAGCTTTACAAAGTTTTGATTTCCATTCTCTGAAGATTTCCTATTTGGCCTGAATAACTTCTAAAATTTCCTATTTAGTCATACCAGCATTTCCTTGTCCTTGTCTTCCATTTATCTAAGGGAATACCATACTCCATGGCTATTTATAAGCCCTTTCCATTTTTAATCTGAGGATTTCAGGGCTTTTTTTCTCTTTATTTAGGGCCACTGGTTCTTCTTTAAAAGGAAAAAGGGGGTTTTCTTTTTAAATTTTTATATCAAATATCACCCTACTAGGTTGGGGGGGTTGTATTTTCCTCTTTAACCTTCCTAAATGCTAACCTCTTCCTAGTCAAGGGATCAGAAATAAAATCCTACAAAATTCTTTTGTTCTTCTAATTTGGGGTATTATCTTGACACATTATGTTCTGTGTCTCCCTTTTCCCCCTCCACTCCAAAACATTGACATGTGTGAGCCACTGCAAACTTTCCAGTCCCCTAAGCCCATTCCAGCACCAGAGCCTGCACTGTGTATTTCCCAGCACATCCTGACATCCCACCACATTTCAGACATAATTATTATTCCAAATAATAATGTGCTGGCTGACACCCGATCCTCCTATTTTTGTTTTCATGCTTCTCCCTTTGATATAACAGGCTTTGCAAGTTTAAGTTTTGGGCAAAACACTTGCCTTTATTTAATGTCTTATTGTAACCCTCTAATATGTTTCCATGATTTCTCTCTGTTGTCACAGTATATACCTTAAAATGTTTAGCTGTAGTTTCCATCCTAGCATTTTCTGGCTAAGGGTCATCTACCATTTGCCTACCTGGCAGACCTAGAAAATGTCTTTGTTTATCGCAAACAGTATCTATCAGATTTTTTTCCAAATCCTACTTTCAGTAATTCCTTCCAGCCTTGCTAGTTTCCTATGTGAGTAATCTGGTTCCACTTCATAATTTGCAATTTTTATTCTATTTGTAATCATCATCTTGGACTCAGTGACATAAAGGAATTAGCAGCTGTACCTGCAGTTCCATCACTTTTGTTAGACTGCATATCAGATATGCTCACATTATTCCTAAAGTAGTGATTTTTTACCTGGTAGGCTTCATGTGGTTTGTATGTAAATCATAAACTGCATTTGCCTTTTACTCCGACAAGCGGAGGCACTTTGTAGTGTTATTTGCAGTAGCTGTTGCGGCAGAGTAAGTCCTGTGTTAGAGGGAAAAGCACAAAAACCTTGTCAGAATTGTAGCTACTGTTTCTCTCCTCAGGGGAAAATAAGGCCCTAGCACAGCTGAACAGTTTTATAAATGCCCTGCACAAAACACATTGCACATTATTTTCTGGTAGGTATAATCGTACATCGTCCAATTAAATGTGAAAAATACATTTTTAATGTTCTCATTTTTACATGCAATTCTATCCAGAAGATAATGCATTTCCTTCTGCATTGTGCCAGTTTCCCCAATTACTCCAGCCTGCCTAATAGCCCCATCTGGTTTTGGCTGAGAAAGATTAATGACCAGCAGCACTGGGAGTCCTGGCAAATCAGCAGAGATATTACTCTTAGGCGTTGCACAGGACATTCCTTCCTGCTCTGCCAGATACTGTATGGGTGTTCCTCAGGTTTCAGTGCAGCAACAGGAAAACACAGCAAGCTCAGCAAGTGCGGTGAGCATCATTATTTATGAATTTCAACAAGGTCTAATACATTAGGTGGTGGGAGTGCAAAAAAGAGAATGTATCATTGTTAGCTCAAAAAATATTTCAATTTTGGGAAAAGAAAGCAGCTAAGTTTCTGCAACTCCAGTAAGTGACACTGGAACAAATAAGTCACTAGTAGACAATGACAGCCAATAACCTAGTATTTCCACTGCAGTATTGAAAATGCAGAAGCATTGATAGCTAAATGAAGTCATTTTTACAGTAGTAATTCATAATGTATATTTAGATGGTATGTTTACATCCAAATACTTAGGTGAATTGGGGATTGTTTGAAGATTGTTACTTTGGTTCACAATATAAAATTAAGTTTGGAAAAGCTTCTGGCTCTGCACAGCAAATTATGGCTCAGGAAATGCTTACAAACCTGGATTTAGAAATACTTTGCTTTTATAGGAATTTGTTTTCATCAATAGTTATACATTCCCAAAACAAGACACAAAGTCCTTGAGAATTTCAAAAGGATCTATGTACGTGTCGGTTGGCTGGAACATTTTCCTCTTACGAATACTTGGGATTTGGGGTATGTTTGCAGAGTAGAATTGTTATTACCAGTTGAAAAAATAATCTGGGAATTAGAAAGCCAGCCAAATATTTATTTGTGTGATGAATCATATGAATGTATTTGTCCAGACATGTTAATGGGTACTGCAATGCAAGTGTTAGCTCTTCGAGGGTTTCAGGATGCAAAAGATCTGAAACCCAGGCTAAGAGCTTAGTATCTTTCCAGTCCTTCTGTGCTATAGTTTTCCCCCATAGGATGAGAACAGCTTCCTGTCTCGCGGATGATCACTGTTTCTGTAGGGTTAAAATGTCCTAAACCTCTGCAACATGGATTCATGGAAAGTCACTGTGCAGGTGACAAAAGCTTCATTTGAGCTCCATGGTCCATTGCCATGAGATACAAGATTTCAATCCAAAAGAAATAGTTCTGACCCGGGGGTAATTCTCCGATCAGGCGTGTAGACATCACTCTCACCAAATGTATTCGAGAAGAGGTCCCCAGATACGTAAGGCCAAGTAATTCAAGCCAAGCTAAGCCTATTCCTCAGTATTATGGTAGCATAATTCTCAGACAATGGACGTGTGAATTTTCAACATTAACCATTATATCACAAGACCCCTGCTAAGGCTGCAAAATCAATCATGTGAAAGTTAGAAGATATGAAATTTCAAGTTGCTGGTGGAGCTGGTGATTTGCTCATGCAACTTCTTTCTGTCCCCTGGTACATATGTAATAGGACATAATCTCTACACAATCATTCGCTGGGTTTTATTTTAGAGGACTCCTCTTTCATTCTATGCACAGAGTGGATGGTACTCAGGGAATGAAGCAGCTGGGTGATACTTCTTTTTACTTTTGCTCTCATCAAGCTTTTCATAATATGATAGCTGCCTTGATTCTGAGCAAAGCCAGACCTTTTTTTTTCTTTTTTTCCAAAGGATAGGTTTAAACTGTGATTTAGGAAAATCAATTATCCCCCGTGCTCTCAGACTTTCTGAGCAGAATGCCTGCAGTTATGTTCTACAGGCTTTTCTTGTGTGGAGGGATCCTACGGAGCTGATGGAAATTACACACTCGGAGGCCTTGTAACACTCACCCCCAACCTATGAATGCTAACAGCTGAACATGCAAGAGTGATGAATCCCAGCTCTGTCCAAGCATGTCTGCACCCGCTTTGGGAGCACTCTAAAGGCTATCGGCACAGTCTGTCAGGAAAGCAGTGAATAGATGGAGTAAATAATTGGGGGGGCATGAGGCGTTTGTTTTAAGTAGCCAAATTTCCAGAGGAATGAGAAAGGCAAAAGCATTCTGAGGTCCATCAGAAGATCTGTTTGTAGGATCTGTGGGTTGGACTAAGCTCATTCTGGATCTGTGGCATTTCTTATCCAACACTGGCCAATGTGGCCCACCTGTAGTAAATTCTGTGGGTTGTAAAATTCATGGAAGTCAGCACTGAGATTAAACCATTCTCAGCTCAAAGATGTTGAATTTGTTTCAGTTGTTTGGATTCTCGCATTGCTCTTTTGGTGCTCATAAGAAAAGAAGAAAATAAAAAAGATAATAGCAGCTTGGTAACAGTAGGAGTCTGACTACCCAGCCTGTTTTAAATTGCCAGCACTGGGGTCAATGGTTGGGGCAAAACTGGAGTTAGCAAGGTTCGCAGAATTTCTTCTTTTGATCTGCCTGTGGATCTGTTGTTCCAGCGGTGCTCTCCAGCGATGCTATAAGGAAAGGAAAAGCTATCCAATGCTGATTGATCCATGAACTCTTCATCCAGTCGGAACTAACCACCAGCAGCAGGAAGGAAGGTGCACTGCTGCCTGCTTTGAGTTTTTTAGATGGCAATATTGAGTTCAGTATGAAAACTATTCTTCTGATAGACTTCGCTGAGCTTTTCTGCATTTTAGATGTATACTCGCCGTGAGTGACAGAGGTCCCTTGGGGTTAGGTAGAGATGGGACTCAGCAGTTTGCTGGTTCAGAACGAGAACAAGAGATGTGCATATTTTCCCTCGACACCTTGCCCAGTGTTTACTAATTATGTTAGCACCAATTAATCCATTTGGCCGGTGTTCAGGCAGAGCAGTAAGCTTCTGCTGTCTGTGTTGATAACAGAACAGACAGATGAACAAAATGATGTTTTCTGTCCATCGGGTTCACATGGCTCATGGAGAGTTTACATCTTTTACTTTTCACTGTTAGGGTTTATTCAAAGAACAGCAAGGGCAATCCAAAAAAAGCAATGAGTTCTGTAAGGCCCCACAAGGATTAACATTCATGGAGATTCATCAATGCAAAATATCCACTAGGTTAACCTGCCAGCTTTTGTCATGAAAGCAGAGAACACAGACACTGTCATCTTCTTTCTGGTTACACTTCATAGAGCAAAACAAGTGCATGTAATAAAAACAACTCTCTGAGTCAGATCACCCAAGACCCAAGTATTTTATGATTTTTCTTGCTTTCATTTCCATTTTCATACGTGAAACTAACAGTTTGCAGAACTTCTTTATTTTCTTAGGCTGATACAGCTTTCTTCCCCACTTGCTGCACCCCAGCATTGTCTGGTGTGAAGAATAGAACTGAGGGGTCATTGAGATGTTCTCAGCACCACTTTAGTACAGAGCCCGGAGGATTTTCTTTGTTTTGTGCTACCACAGGGTTTATTTCTATCTTAGCAATGTCTCTTCCAGTAAGTATGAAAGACCACTGGCTTGTGCTATACCACTGCGTGAGTTCATTACTAAAGCAATATCAACACACTATGTTTCTGGCATGGCACCTGGGCCACCACACAAATTTATTCTGCAGGGTTTTTTTCCAATTTTAATCTTCAAGCCTACACCTGAGAGAAAAATTCAGCAATTTGAAGCTGTAAGAATGGGATCACTATGTTTTGTTTTATTTTTAACATATTCATATTGTTCGAACTTTTCTGTCCACTACACCCGTATATCTTCCAGAAAAATACTGTTTTGAGAGGAAGAGAGTCATTGCAAGTAATCCAATGGGGATGAAATCAGCAGCATTTATAAAGATAAGTAACCTACTCAAACCGTAAGTTTTAGCACAAGTTTCTACAATTTACAAACTGGCTACAATTTTTGTAGGGGTCAATTTCAGGATCCTTCCTCAGCCAGCCCATTCTAGGGTTTTGCCCTTTTTCTCCACATTCCCAATCTCCTGCACACCTAAATCTCTGTTTATACCAGCCTTAGGTAGGTGTTGGCAGGTATTTCAACAGCAGTATAGACACCTCCCACAGTGTTGAGGTCTGGTTATGACTATTACATAGAAAAAGACATCTCTCTGTTGCCAGCTCCCTTAAACCAGCAAGAATTCATTTTAAAAATAAGAGAAAAACAAATACTTGGGCTGCTGGGGGAGACTTGGGCTGCTGGGGGAGAGGAGAGAGAGAGAGAGAGAGAGAGAGAGAGAGAGAGAGAGAGAGAGAGAGAGAGAGAGAGAGAGAGAGAGAGAGAGAGAGAGAGAGAGAGAGAGAGAGAGAGAGAGAGAGAGAGAGAGAGAGAGAGAGAGAGAGAGAGAGAGAGAGAGAGACTTAGGCCTTTAATAGTTAACGCCAAAACAAGATCAGGTTGCTTAGGACCTGACACATTACTACAACTTGGTAGCCATGTGTAAGATGGCGATGGTGACTGTGTGTGGCTCTGGAAGAAACAATGACTTTAGAAGACTAGACATAGATCATTTGGTCTGAGGCCATAGGTTTTGCTTTTCCTATACATTTGAATTGCCTTTCACAAAGCCATCTCCTGTTAGCATGGTTTCCAATGGGCAAGCACTAACTAGCATAACAAGTCTATAAACACTCCCTTTCCTTCCAAACTCGCTATAGGTCATGTTGGCATCACTTACACTGTTTCTCCACCCTACAGCAGAGGGTCCAAAACCTGAAGAAAGGTAGCACCAAAGTGATCTAAACACCAAATGTACCTTGCAATGCCAGAATCCCTAGGTTTTTAGGTGCCCAGCTGGAAGCATTCAGGCCCAGATTCATCCTATGCAACTTGGCAGCTGTTGGAACCCCACTGTGTTGGAGTTGGTCCCCTTAGTTTCCTTTGATAGTCAATGGAGTGGGCAGGACTTCTGCAGAGGGCATTCCTGTTCACCTAAGCCCTACATCACCCTTTGCTCTCTGACTAGCAGAAAAGGTGCTAGTGCTAGCACTACAGTGCTGATGGTCTCCATGCAGGTGGCTCAGGTGTACACCCGTCCAAAGTAACATGGGACAAATCTGGACCAGTGAGCATCAGTTTTAGAGCTTACCACCTACTCATTTAAGATTGCAGGTGTCAAAATCCCCTGGAAGCTAAGCAGTAAGTGCTACAAGGCCATATACTCAATATTAGCAGACAAACTTGAAAACAACAATCTATATGATGGAAAACGTGTGGGCAGATCAGCCATGGGAGGGGAGTGATTTGTGGACTCCAGAGATCGTGATACACGTTGTGACAGACAGCTTGTGCTAACCGCCAGGAAAGCACTTGTTTTCAGCACAAAGCTGTGGGCTTCATAATGATGGTTAAAATATTACCCCCGGCATTGCTGGTCAAGTTATGCAACGTTTGTTGCACTGTATTATCACTGTGTAGCTCTGCCGAGAGCAGTGGCAGCATTTGCAATGTGTCAGCCAGCACTTTTCCAAAAGTGCAGGTAAGAAATCTGTGAGAAAGAAGGAAAAAAACCCCAGCCTTTCACGTGTTTCTTCTTACAAGTCCAACCTCATTCCTTTTCTGTCATGACCAAGGTGATTCTACATTCTCCAGGGGAAAATTGGGATATCACAACCTTTAAGATGAACCATGTATGAAACAAGGCTTGTCATTTTCTTGCAAGGCTTGTGGCACTGAAGGGTTTTGAATCTTGAACTCACCACCCTGTCAGTACATTACCTGACTGGCTGGCCTTCTGCTTGAACTAATACTGAACACTTTTGTTTCTTTCCCTCAGTTGGGGAAAGATCCTTAAGTAACATTTCAGGAAAGTAAAAATATGTCTTTCCTTCTGCTGCCCCATCTCCCAAGCGCCTCCCCCTCCAGGGTTAGACTGAGGCAACTTGCATTTAACACAAACCACTTAGTTTACATGTATGCTTCAGTCCGTGTGTAAGTTTTCTAGGTGACAATTTTATCGGGGAAAATGCTGTTTAGATTGTGTGTGCAAAATAAATGGCTTGTAAATATTTAAAAAAAGGTTAATTTTCAGTTGTGCAATAAAATTGTGAAATAATCCTCTCAATTCCTTTCCAGTGTCTGACTTGACATGTGCTGGTTTCAGGAGCATACCGGCTGTTGTTTCTTCAAATGGGAAAAAAAAAGAGAGGTCACGGACTGTTTTGTTTTCATCTTTAAGCTTTTTATTACTTTTGAATTTTGCATTGTCATTCCCTTTAATCTGGTTTATTCCTCCAACCCTGGTTCAATCAGACACATTAGTACAAGGCTGTTCCCACTGAAGACAGGTGAGTCATTATCTGCTTAGAGTTAATCATATGTTTATCTGCTTTACTTGACCTTGATCTTCTCCTGCTGTTGTCTTTCTGTAATCAAAGACAAGACTTTGGCAGATGGGGGGAGTTCATTCAGTTCATATTTAAGCAAGACAACAAGAAGATGGATACTCTACAATGAATGACACCTCACCACCACCATGGAAGCAAACTCAGCTAACAGGTTAGTATTGCAAATGCTTTATCTGCTAGGAGGATGCGTGGATTTTTCCATTATATGGGAGCCCTTCTCATGATAACAGAAAAAACTATGCAAAAACCAGAAGCCTTCACTTTTCTATTAATTAACCCTTGCTGATAGGTTTTTCAGGTGCTTAGATCTGCAATTGCACCTCCCATAATCTCACAGCTGGTACATCCTTTAGCACTAATAAATAAAACTATAGGACTACAGCTCTCTCCCTCCTTCCCGGCTACTCGGTAGCCTGAGGCTTCTCTGCAGAACTTCATTATCAAGAAAGGTGATGGGAGCAAAAGTGGGAAGATGGGTCAGCTGTGTAATCCTTTGTGGTTTGTTCTGGTGTTGAGTTTTTTTGTGGTTTTTTTTTTTTAACCAAAATTAAAAGTAGAGTCTGCTATAAAAGTGTGTTTGCCAGGGACATCAGCACAGAATTTACATTTGTAGGGATATCATAAAGAACAGGATGTCCCTGGATGTAGGGTATGGAGCCTCTCTCCAAGACTGAACATAATATGAACAAAAACTAGTAAGTTGGGAAGCTAGCTGAATTTCTTGTTTTTCAGATTACAAAATCAAATGGATTTTGTGTGGTGCAGGAACAAGCTCGGAGCCCAACAAGAGTTAGAAAGAGAGAGCTTTTGGATTCATTATCAGAAACATAAATACTTGGAAAAGTATATATACATATAAATAAGTAGAAAAAGAATGAACAGAAAAGGAAGATGAAGGGCTGGAAATGTACAAGTGGGAGTTTTATAAGCTGAACTCTGTAATCATTGGAGAGAAAGAGAAAACCTGAAGGTGTAACTCCCTTAAATTCCCTGACTTTGCAGCAGGGCAAAGCTGGCTTGCACTGGGAAATGAATGATTGAGCAGGTGCAAGAAGTGAATGGCATTAACTGTGTAAATAGCAGCTGATTTTCAATAATCAGGCTCCCAGAAGGGATCCTCTGCCTGTGCCATTTCCATATTACCCACAACCCTTCCTATCCATCCACCTCTGACAAATCAGTAATAAAGAACAGAGCTTCCTTTAGGATTTATGTCAAATATTAATGCACCAGGACAGATGTAGTAGGGCAGATTACAATATGTTTACCTTGGGGTCAGAAGTTATGTTTCATCAAAAGGGAGCAAGTTGAGTTCCCAAGACTGAAGTACTGATGGGGCATTGCCCACTTCTGTACCAGCTCTCCTCCAGGCTCTTTGTGTGATTCCTGGTGGTCTTCGTGTAACCACATTCACGTTCAAGCTGCTTTAAAAGAAGAGGTAGCTAGTGACCGCATCGTATGGACAGATGTGGGATGTGTGTGTGTTTGCTCTCTCAGGGTATGTTGTGCAGCTCAAGAGCTAGGTGTTAGGCTGGGGATGTTGATGAGAGTTCTGCCACAGATTTAACCATTAAAATGGCATAAAAGAGGGTTACCTATCTCCTATAGTTTTCCACTTGAGTTTCAGTCTCAGGTTTCCACAGACCAAATCTGGCTACCATTTCTTCACTTCCCTATATATCACACAAAAGCACAGTCTACAATTTCCCTCCTTTCTCCTCTTGCTCAAATTATACCTCAAGAATAACTCTTGCATGACGGTAGTGTGAATCACGTGCCCCCGTATGGTCAATGTAGCTGTAAGGTACCCAGTGTCTGTGGGGAAAAGAAAAATCAAAATCTAATTCACATGTCAAAATTTGGATTTCATAGCCCAGGCACTGGGAGATTCCGAAAACTTTAGTCTTGGTAGTTTTGTATTTGAACATAAATAAAAGCATAGCATATTCATAGCAAAGCCAAAAAGGGGGTGGCAGTTGTACTAACCCAAATACTGCCTATGGTGAAGCCTGTAGCATCAGCTGGTTGCTAAATAGCCTTTGTATACCAGGGGAGAAATAGCATTTTGCTGACACTCACCCCCCAGTCTGGCTGCAGAGACGGCACTTTGAGGTGGTAAATGGCAACAACCTCTGAGAGCTCTTATTTCAGGCTTTTGCTGATACAGCATCTTCATTTACATTGGGTTTTGATTTTGAAGGTTAATTTTCCAATTATAAGTGCTGTACACATTTTTTTATACAAAAGCCAGTATTTTGAAGTGGCCACCAGGGAAAAGGATGAACAACTCCGATGGGTTCAATTCATCCTTTGCTTCAGGGCATAACAACAGTTCTTAGAAGCAATTGTTCCTCTTTTCTGAACTGCATAGGCAAGTGTGAGACATCCATATACAGTTGCCTTTCCTTTATCATGCCCTTGGATTATTCTTTCACTTGAGGACTCCCGTGTATTTCTTGCTGAGAATCGCTCTTTCATGTTGTTTTCAGGGAGCAGCCCACCTGTTACTGCCCTGTTGGTCTCAGCACTGCTCCTAGAGAGACTCAAGTCCTTGTCCCTTCTTCAGCTGATTAAACTCTTTCTCAGTGCTGGGGGAGCACATGTGCACACCCAAATACCTGCTCACTACCTGCTCAGCTTGAGCAATGTTTGCAGCAAGTGGGAAGCCTTTACGTAGGTTTGTGGTAAAGAAATCAGGAGATCTGTACTACTGCTACATCTTACTGACGTGTTGTTTTGTAATAATCCAGGGGAAGTTTGTAAAGTCAGACTTGTCCCTCACGGTTACCTGGAAGCTTTAAGGAACAAAGCAACATCCAGAGACTCACAGGCAAACCCCTTTTTCAGATTGCAGGCTCATCATAGATGTCTGTCAATTACCCAAAATGTTGTTTGCCTTACGTATTTGGTAACAGCACCTCGGCGAGTTTAATATCCTGTAACTAATTCTTTGATTAATGTCATATTTCCCTAAATAGGGCACTTGCCTACTGGCATGCATGAAACATTAGTTGCAAGGACTTTAGGAGTTGTCCATGTTAAGGCAGCTAGGGTTTTTTAGTGGCACTTGGCAGGTTGCTCAGTGTGGCTGTGTCTTGCGGGGCGGGGATGTGGATGTGTGGTGCACCCCTGTAAGAGCACACAGGCCCTAGTCACAACATGTTGTATGTCAGCTGAGTCGCAAGGCACTCAGCGATTACATGTCTGTTTTCCTTTGGCCCAAGACTGAGACGATCCTTTGCACTTCAGTCTCACCAGCAATCCTTTGCTGAGAAATCCTATGTGGGTCAAGAAGTTTTGTTCTTTCTGTCTTTTTGGGCATCAGCCGGATGGTCCTATACTGACGTCTTCACAGGTTTCTGCAAGGAAACTCAATCCTCAAAGGATCAGCTAAAGGAAAGCAAACATGAGATGCTCCACTAACATATATCACTCAGCTCGGTTCCAAAATGACTTTAATAGGGGAATAAGCATCACAGCTCAGAAGGCTGCCACGTTCCTCCATGAAACAGCAGAGACAGCTTTCAAGGACCAGAAATGTCACTTCATAATGACAGCATTTATTTATTTATTAAGATTTAAAAAAAAAAAACCAATACTGCCCGTTCTCAAGCCTTAAGTAACATTCCCCTTTGGAGCTCAGTTCTTGTTTTAGTGACACTGTCTTCAGCCTATCTTCACTTCTCTTTGTATTTTTCCATTGTGCAGTGGCTCTTCAGGTAGCGAGGCTGCGTGCTTTCATATGGGTAGGCTGGAAGCCTGCAAACCACAGGATGCTTCAAGCGTGGGGAGAAGAACCGCCATGGCAAATCCCTCCTTGCTCTCTATGTGCTACTGCCCTCACAGAGATGATTTTTGCACAATGTCCCTCTGAGGTGCTGCAGGCTGGCAGAGAGTATGGGAAATCTCAGGTTGTTTCAGTGAGGCTCAGTGGTTTCCTTAGGGTTACTCTGAAGGGAGGGAGCAGCGGCACAAATCTGTGTCACTATGTCCCCACGCAGTGAACCCGTTAACACCGTGTCATCGTGCTTTTGCTTTCCAGCATAGCGGGGGTGTTTGGTACCGTACGTTGAAGCAGTTTATGGATGAGAGCTTTCTTCTCTGACAGGGAATTGCCTTGCTATAGGAATGTCTGCCTATGCATGGTCCGGCTTAATTTTGTTGTGTTCCCCCTGCAGAGAGGGTAGGTTTATTCTGAGCGATGGAAACAATCCACCAGCCCTGCTCATTCCAGTTAAGCATGAGGCATAGGACCTTAACTTTAAATGCCCCTTAAAATAACAACAGGATGTTTAATTTTCAGCTGGAGCCTGTAAAAATCCTTCTGCCGCAGTGCTACACCTACTCCCCTCAGCTACAACAAAACACATCAGAGGCTTGGCAGTTTATCTGCCCTTCCCAACACAGCAAGGAGCAGTCACAGCCCTCACCCTGAGCTGGGTGACTGCTCCCTTCACATCTCTGGCTGTCAGGAAAGGCAGGAACCATGAGCTGGGGGCCCCTTTCAGCTCAGTGTCTTGAGTTTGGTGGTTATTTATCACACCTGAATCTTTGTGGAATGTTTGTTTCATGAGAAACAGATTTAAATTGGATGGTTCATTGATTTGATTAAGAAAAGTGATTAGTATGGCAGTGAAAACTTGTTAGTCAAAGATTTTTAACCCAGCTGTTCCTGGGGAAAAAATAATCAGATGGGATTTTACTGCTGATTCCAGCACTCAGTGCAGTTTGCTTTACAAGCTGTTGCAAAGCTAAAGGCATGGGAGCTGGAGCATTTGGTTATTGGAAAGGAAAATATTTCAGCCTATGTCACATCTCTGCTTGACTTTGACTAGAAGAGAAAGGTGTAAGGCTATATATGTGCAAGTATTGAGACGAGGTGAGAAATATGTGACTGGATCCCTCCTTTTGGGGCAAAGCTGCCATGCAAAATTTTGTGGTTCTCTTTGATTGAGGGAAAATGAGGAAGCAGCAGTCTGCTGGCTGCCAGGATGGCAGTACTGTGGGGCTGGTTTCCATAGATAAATGAGAGACCTTTGCAGGTATCTTCATTCCTGTACCTATCCCAGCTGTGGAGTTTGGGAGGTGGGATCAAGATGAGAAGGTTGTGGCTGGATGCCCTGCAGCAAAGGCTGTAATACTTGGTGTCCCCTGAATGTCCATCCTCCATGTTTGTAGAGCACTGCAGGAAAGGAGGCTTAGCCCATTTTAGAACCATGTTATCTGAAATAGGTTGGGGTTAACTGGCTTGTAAATGTGGCCATAACACCTAAAAAAACCAAACAAACAAAACACACACACAAACAACAACAACAAAAAAACAGCTGAAATGCCTTGGTTATACTAAAATCCATATTTGACACAGGTTAAGGGTTCCTAAATGGTATCTTCTCCAGGCTGTTCTACAGAAAAAAAAAACCAAAAAAAAGGTTAAGGGTTCCTAAATGGTATCTTCTCTAGGCTGTTCTACAGAAAAAAAAGAAAAAAAAACCAAACAGGCTTTACCAATGGATTATTAAGTTCCTTCAGCCTGGTTGCTTTCTCTTTACTGTACAGAAGCGACTGGGGAGAAAGGTAAGGAAATGGGAGTAAGGAAACTGGTAAGGAGCTTGTCCTGCATCCTTGCCAGGTACCTGGAGGTAGGAAGACCCTGTTCCTGTGTGCCAGCCTCTACTGAGACACTGGTGCAATGAAGTGGTTAATGGATTGTACTTCAGCTGGAGGCCAGAAACAAGTGGAGTAATGCAGGGCTCTTTCCTGGTACTGCCCTGTTTAAGATCTTTATCAGTGATTTGGAGGAGGTGACAAGGTGCATATTCATCATGTTCACTGATGACACCAAGCTGGTGATGGCAGCTGGGCAGGTCAATACAATGGTGGGCAGGGTGGCCATCCAGCAGGACCTAGACAGGCTGAGGGCATGGGCTAACAAAAACTTTATGAAATACAACAAGAACAAGTGCCAAGTGCTGCAGCTGCGAAGGAAGAGCCCAGTGCAGCAACCCAAGCTGCCTGGGGAGCAGCTCTACCAAAAAGACCCTGGGGGCCCTGGTGAGCAGCAAGCTCAGCATGAACCAGCAGCGACCTTGACAGCAGGGATGGCCACCAGCCTTCTGGGCCATATCAACAGCAGCACAGCCAACAAGGTCAAGGGAAGGGATTATCCCACTCCACACAGCACTCATGAAGCCACATCTGAAATACTGCATCCAGTTTTGGGCCTAGACACTGATAAACTGGAGTGAGTTCAGGGGAGGGCCCTCAAACTGATTAGGGACTGGAGCTCTTGCTCTGTGAGGAGCAGATAAGGAAGCTCGGCTTGGTCAGTCTGGAGAAGGGAAGGCTTCAGGGGGACCCAACCACAGCCCCGTTCTGTCTAGGAGGAGGTTATAAAGAAGACAGAGCCAGGCTCTTCACAGTAGTGCATAGCCTCTACCAAGGCTATGCAAACTCATCCAACCCATAGAGAAATTCCTGCAACCACCCACCCATCACAACCCTGCTCTGCCCGAGCACCTGCCTGAATTGGTTTCCTGTTGGCACCTCAGTCCTGACCCTTTCTGGGAGCCAGCAAGCCCAAGCACTCTCCTGCTTTTCTATGTGTCCTCCCTGCACACCAACCCTCCTGCCCTCATCTCTCTTAGCTGTGCTCTGGTCCTGTCACTACATAAACCATTCTGTATTTCCATGGCCTAAAGTTTATGGTCATAGACAGGCAGGTTTTTTATTATCATTTAATGCATGAAGACTTTTGCAACAGTTAAAAATTTGACTGCCTTACTTTGGAAAGAAGTGATGGGAGAGGCAATAGCCTGAAAGAATGACCCAGGACTGCAGCTGCTAGGTGGGTGAGTTAGCACCCACCTCTGTCGTGGACCCTGTTAGACTAGACTGCAGTTCTGCTTGGCATCTCTCTGAAGGCACTAATGATGTCAAGCTGCACAGTCCAGTGCCAAAGGCTTAACCAGGCATACTCTAAAAATACAGAGAAATCATGCAGTACAAAACCGCTTATCGTTTACCTGCCTCAGAGCTGAAAGCCACTGGGTAATAACTCAGACCGTTGTGCATAGCAAGTGATTCAGGAAAGCCAATTGTATGTGCTGCAAGACTGATAAGAAAAAAAAAGTGTCTGTATTGAATGGGTTGGACAGGTGCCTTACAGGTCCCCGTTTCCCCACACCATGGCACGTAGAGCTGTTTAGGGCTGTATCAGTGAAAGTAAGAGCATAATCAGGACTAGAGTGTCACAAGTCTGCAAACAAGAAATATCCTACTTAATTCACACTTTTCAGACAGCGTGGGGGGACAGGCTGGAGGGCAGGGCCACCGCCCACTCGCTTTTGCGAGTGAAGTGGTGTGTACGTGGACTGGCATTGCCCTCTGCTGGCTGGCGCTCTGGGTGGGTGATGCTGGGCACCCGGGGTGCGCAGGGCTTTTCGGGACTTTGCCAGGTTTCTTGCCGTGCTCGTCACAGTCTCTCCTTCCCTCTGTATGACATGTAGCCCAACAGCGGTTCTGCTTTCCTGCTCCTCTGGTGGCAGCTGGGCAGGGTCCACCGTCACCCTTCTGTGTTTGACACTTTGTTCCACTTATTTTTCTCCTGTGGATGTAGTTATGGCCTTGTCTTCCTCTTCTCTCTCTCAGTACAAAAGTTACTGCCTGTCTGTGTAAGGGACGTCATTGCCCACTGTGCTAGCAACTGTGTGGAAATGCTGGCTAGTGTTTTTAACAAGTCAGCCAGCAAATTTTAACCATTGCAGCGTAAAATGCTGAATAAACAGGGCGGGATCCCTTTGGAGGGAGTCAGGAAATTGAAAGAGCTTTCTCAGTTTTATTTACTTTCAGTGTACTGGTTAATGACTTTCTTTCTGCTCTTGCCTAAGTTTCTGGGGCGCTATTCCCTGATGGGCACAGGCCCATTGCTCTTAGTGGCATTGCATTAAAAAAGAACAAAGCTCACAGCCCCAACAGCCCTAAGAAGAGTCTTTAGTGTTCTCTCCATATTGCATTACACACATTGCATTTTGCAGTCTTGCCCTTGGAGACCTGGTGTCTTCCCAGGAGTATATGGATCTCTTGAACAAGATACAGGAGTGAAGCGGTATAAGCCAAATTTCAGGGGTGCAGAATGGAAATGGAAAGATTTTTGAGTTGTTCCCATCTCACAGAGCAGTAACAGCCAAACTAGTCCCAGGGACTGAGTTTTTCTTTTGCCCTTGCCTGGCACTGTGTCCCTCCACCAGAAGGGCTCATGCTGCTGTCTGATGGTTTGCACAGGCTTTTTTGCTGGAGCCAATGAACTTAAAGAGCAACAAGGAAAGGCTGGTTAGAAATTATTTCCTGCCATACCAGCAACTCGCACTCAGAGCCAGATAACTAGTACTACTGGCTATGGTTTTCCTTCTCTGAGCTGACTTACAAAGTCTCCCAAATGAAACATTGCAGACGCTTCTGGCTGGCAGAGTAGCTAAACACTGGGAGAAGGTAAGAGTAGCCATGAAAACAAAGCGGGCATCACTCTCATTAAATGCAACCAATAGATACTGTTGATATCAACAGTGCTCAGCTCCCAGTGGGGCTGGCACAATAGGCATAGCAATTAGCACCAAAATAGACACTGCCGCTGTCAGTGGCAGCCTACAAAACTGGGCCAAGAAGGAAAGACCTAGGAGGAGAGCAGGGGATGAAAAGAAGCTGAAAAAGGTCTGAAAACACTACTTGCAAAGGATTGTGAAGGATGCTTAACAGGGAAAGAACCACTGCAGGTGAAGATCCTTGCTGTCTGGGGCTGAGGACCTAGATCTAATCCAGATGGATGCCACTGACAGATGAGCTGTATCAGCACAGTCCAGGATAATGGAGTTGGACAGACATGGGGACAAAGTCACTGTTACGTACCTCACGCTCAGAGGATTATCGTGAAACACTGAAGTGAAACCCAGGTCAGTCACCTTAATGAGCTGGGAAGAGGTGCCCTCTACATCCTCCAGTTGTAAGGAAAATCCTGCAAAGGGAGGCAGAAAACCGTAATGTGGGCATGAAACCACCTGGCTTCCGTACCGGGCACTGCAGTAGCCTTGGATAATCTACTACATCTCTTAGTGTCTGTGCTTAGCTTTACAGAAAATCAAGACACTCTTGCAACTGCTTTACAATCTGATAACAAGTTCTCTGTTATGGTGATACATTCTTGTTGTGATTGATGGTGGTGCCCCTGTGCTGGAGTAAACTTCAAAACTAGTGTCATGGAGTACAGCCTACACTGAGGCTTTATTTCATGTAATAATATTGCTGGTCGGTGGTTTGGATCCTGCTCCTGCCAGCTAAGCAGGAGAGATAGGATCAGTTCATCTTATTGTATTTAGGACAATATCCTCTGCTGGACATAAGCTGATGGTCCTTGGAGATGCAATAGCAACAAAAAACGTGGCCCATAATCTCAAATTCCCCCAGTTAAGATGTACTGATCTCAGCTCAGCACCTCTCTGATGGCTCTGTGTGACATGGATGTGTGAGAGAATCAGGTGGAAGATCCTTCTCATGACTAATGTTGAACAGGAATCAGTGGTTTGCTCAGTGTTATTTTGCACTCAAGGTGATTGGCAACAACAACGAAAATACGGATGGTAAATCATGTAGAACTTGACAAGCTGCTGCCCTGAAACTTTACACTGAAGGGTCAGCAGTAGAGTGATGCTAATCTAGTCTGAAAACAGCTGTTCCTTGGGGAGCAGAAAATAATTCTGTTTGGGGAAATCATGAGTATAATTTTTTTTTTGTTTTTATCTGAAACTTTATCTGCCTGTTTCCTGCTGCATTTTGGGTTGTTTTTCATTTTTGGTTTCAGCAAAGACAACAGTTTCATCCAGAGGGCCACCCACTCATGATGTGCATTGTTGCCTGCACTCTGTGAGTGAAAGCGAGGGGGAGAAGGAGGAAAAGCAAGTTATGGTTAATTATAGCCACTGTTCTGCCACTAGAGACTCCTGGAAAATATCAGTCACCTTCCTGAGCACCTCATAACAGCTACGACAGGTTTAACAACCCAAACAAGGTGAAAGTCTGTATCGGGTAGAGAGGAATCTCTGAGGATGCATTGGAAATACTTGAAGGAGGGTAAGTAATATGTCAGACTGACATTATGGTTGGGGATAAGGTTAACCAAGAGGTGTTCTTAGCAAGGGGCCCAAGGACTGAACAGCTGTTCCCCTGGGAGTGTGGGACTGCTTTCTCTCAAGTGACTGGTAACTTGGGAAGCCTAGTCTGGAGCATGGAGATGGTCAAATGAACTTCAGAACTTGTATGCTTACGCCCCACAGTACATAGAGCATAATACTTCATCCACTTCCCTTATACTCAGGCCAGAGGATATAAGTTCTTCTGATGTTAAGCTCCTTCTGAGAGTTGCACCCACTAGGGGATGGCAGTCCTGTACCTGTCACCTTCAGAGAGTACTGCGCCAGGATGAGGAGGACGTTTCTGGGATGAGGTACCCAGGGAAGTTTGTGCTGCTGCTGCTTGTGTGGTGGAAGCAAAGAGAAGATCAAGTTTTGCCAGTCAAGACCTTTGAGAACAGCTAGCCCAGAGCCTTTTTTCTGTGGGAGTTATGGAGCACTTAGGGAGGAACAGGGTTCAGGATGTGTTGACATGTGTCAAGATGCAAGGTCACTTTATGGACTGGGCAAGTTCCATGGAAGTCTTTGCTGGGCCTTGTCTCAGTTTCCTCCACTTGAAAAAGAAAAGGGGATCAGGCTCAGTCCCTCTGCCTATCAGTCCCTCTCATATGCATCGTGGCGCAGGGACAGCACATCTCTTCAGGTCAGGGTGTCCCAAGCTCTTGATATCATTTACATCCAGGGTAATTGGATTATCTGCAGACACCATAAAGCCGCGGGTACTTTAAGCAGTGATTGCAACATGTTTTACACAGGTTATTGTGGTAATAATGCTTCAGGGGGATCTGAGTCAGTTGGGATTCTCAACGAGCCAAATAAACTAATTCCTGTCTGTACAGCCAGCCCAAAGAAAACTGTACTATAGCACAGCCGGGTTATCTGGTACAATTGACAGAAATTTTACTCATGCTTGGAATAAAAGAGAAGAAGAGTTCTGCAATGGGCTTGGCTGAAGGGCATATAAGCCTGGAAGAGTAAATATGCTTTGTGATGCTCTCCAGTGACTTGCATGCCTTGAGTAAGTTGAGGTAAGACAGGCTGTGAATCTAAATTGCAGTTGTCGTTCCTGGATAAATCTGTGGGTGGCCCGATGTAATCAATGTTTTATCTCTGACCCAGTCTGATTTCTCAGCCTGCAAACAAGCCAACACTCTTCAATGGGACAAAAAAAGGAATGTTTAATCCTACGTGAAACAACCTGATGTTTTTAACTGAGGTTTCCACTTCATTTATCACAGTGGACTCTATCCCTCTGTCCTGGGAATGCACATCATTTCAGGAAGCTGAAGAAAAAGTTGTCTTAGGAAGCCATGTCCTTTTGCTCCAAATGCTATAGTTAGCTAAATGTCACCTCTAGAAACATTGTAATTCAAGTTAGTAGGCTATATGGGAATATTTCTGAGAATTTGATTTGCTTAAATCTGTCTTTGTGCCCATAATCTCAGATCCTAGCATTGCCCTTTCAAAATGCCAAATGCAACAGCTTGGATCATTAGCACACTTTGAATTCTGTTATTTGGGTTGTGCAAATGTGACTCCTGTCCTTTAGACAGACACTTTCATGCTGTAGGTGGAGTGGGGCGGGGAAGGGGGGATAATATTTAAAATACTGTAGGACAATTCTGATGTCATGTACAGTGTTGTAACTCCAATGAAACCTAATAGAGCTATCCCAAGTTTAATTGACATGAAAAATTTGCCCAGGTGTGAGAGGCTTATCATTAACCAATTTCTCTCTTTGAAATTTCATTTCCCCTGCAATATTTCTTATCAAGTTTGCTCACTACACACTCGACTTTGAATTGTATTTCTTCTCTAAGAGCCTAACTTTCTCCTGGGTGATTCCATTCAGAGATCCTACTGAGGAGGAAGAAGAGGCAGAGCTTTGGGCAGCCTCCTTCCAGTTTGCACAGGCTGCCACCCAGCCATTCAGGCTGCGTGACTGCCAGGGTTGCAGGGAGATGCTTCATTGAGCTCTGTGGTATTTGCAAACCCTCCTGGCCTCTGCTATCTATTGGTTTTTCTCTCTTATTTTGGAGCTCTTCTCAATTCCACAGTGCATTTTGTAATCAAAGTGATGCTAATCTGTTGCCACAGTCCTTGCCAGAGAAATTGTTTTTTATCTGAAGGCATTGGGCTGGGGAAGTGCAAGGGCATAAATGGGGCTCTAGCAGAGATGACAGTAAGATAACACAGTACGATTAAATGCACATGAGGAAAAGAGAGGAGAAAGACTGGGTTTTAAGGAAGAACTGGAAGTTTGTGTGAGGAAAAAGCAAAGTGGAAAAGGAGGAAGGACAATCAGAAGGGATGAAGGGAGAGGAACAAAGAAGAGATATAGAAATTGAAAAGCAGCAGTATGGGATGCCACAGACATGACAAAAAAGTGATCAAATAGAAGGAAAAGCAACACTAGAATGAGTTAAACACGAGTTCTAGCAAAAAGTTGAATGCCAAAGTGCTACCAATCACTGTCAATAACTTTACTCTATGTTGTGTTGCTTTCCATTGGTGTAACATATACACCAGATGGATACTTCCAGCATCACATTTTATCACACACCTTTAAATACTTAATTCTTTGTCAATAGAAAACTCTTGGATACATGGCTATTTAGGCTTTTGGCCAACTCCACTCAAATCCCCAAAAGGGAGTCTGTTGCCTTTGTATGTATATGTCGCCTTCTATGTATATGTTGATAGAGGAAGAGCATTTGCTCTGCAGCTGCTATATACTCTCCTGAAATGACATGTCATAACTGCAATGTACCTTGTAACACATGCAAACAGAGAAGCCAAACTAAGATTTTACTGACGACCTTAATTTTGGTATTTCCCAGCTTTCAAATGCTTGAGTTTGCAACCTTGATGTTTTTAACATAGGGTTTTTTTTTCTCTGCAATTATAAATAATACTTTGCATTTCTCTGATGTATTTTGCCCGAGAATTTGATAGTGTTCTATAAACATTTTTGTGATTAGTCATGACAGCAGCCTTTTGAAGTAAGTAACTATTACCATTATTTCAGCTTTTGAAATGAATACATGCAGAGGTCATGCTTTACTGAGAGGCACACAGGATGTCGGTGGATCAGAAGTGACAGTCTCTAACTTCTACATCCTGACCTGTGTTTTGACCTTCATCCACACTTCTTTTTCAGCTAAAGTCCTTTTTAAGATCACAGAATTGCATTTGTGACTCTGCCTAAGGCCACCTCTCATCCACAGTAAGTTTGAACGGGATGCTCATTAACCAGTAGCATCCCCAGTCAGCCTGGGGTTCACTGCAAAGGGCCACATGAATACTTTATGAATAATAAAATGGACTGGAAAAGTTTGGATAATGCAGGTGAGGTCTTCTGTAAGAGCTATCTGAATTACTAATGACAAAACATCATTAAATTCTTGTTAGCTGAATTTAAATTTGATCTCCTTGAAATAGTTTCTTATGTGTCCATCAGTAAAGGTCTTCTGTGCATCATGTTGCCTTTTGATAGAGCAGTCTGTCTGTTGGTGAGCTAATTACTTATGTTTTCATCCTGCCTGGTAAACAGATCTCCCCTTGTTCTTATCACAGTTCACACCTCACTTGTTTTCTGGTAGACTGCTTTATTTCTTCTGTCAAGTTATAAAGGCCTCTTCTTCCAAGGCAAGAAATAATAAGCGTTAAAACCAAGTCCAGACTGAAACTTTATAGTCCTTTGGCTCTGTACAGGCAAAATAGTTCACGAATTCAGAGCAAACAAATCTTCACTCTGCCTGCATTGTCACCTTTTCACTCTGTTCCTCTCCCTATGGCCTCACATCTTACTTTTGCTGGTTCCCATTTCCTAAGAGGTATCTATAGTGTTTCCATCTCTAAATGCCTTCACAGAGCTTTTCCAGACCATTTTCCTTGGCTGTCTCCCAGAACAGATCTTTCTCCGCTCTAGACCCAGCCAGCTTGGTTGGGTACCCTCGCTGGAACACGGGACAGTGTTTGAAGCCACTCTGAGGAGCCGGTGGTAGTAGCAGCAGCAGCAAAAGGAGCTGGGCTGCATGTCCTATGGTTTTGTCTAGTGTGAATAACAGGAGTGTGCGTCACCTCAGCCCCCAACCAGCAGTGGCCCTGCTCCACAGTTACAAACCACTTCATGAAAATGACTCCTCCCTGACACCTCTTCTGAAACAGACCTTCCCTCCTCTTTGCTTCCTCCATCATGTGAATTGGACTGATGGATAGGCTGATAGTGTAAAGCAGTCTTTGCTGAAACAAGGGGTAGACTGAGGTGTAAAACCTGGTGTCAGGATCATATTTCTACCTGTGTGCTTTGGAGCTTCTGACTTTTCTCCACTTGGTAATGAATGGCAGGAGGGGGCAAAAGGAGGTGTGGGAAGCCCCCCTGCTTTCATTAGGGGAAGAATGCTTAGTGTGCAGTAAATTCCTCATATTTCCAGCTCATTCTGTAGCATGTTTGCCAAGATTTAAGAGTTAGAGGCCCATAAGTCAAATACCATGCAAAATAGGTGCCATTATTCTCCCATTTTTCACCTGAGCTTGTAAGTAGGCCCCATATATCTTTGGTTCATTCCGCAGCACAGACTTCTTCCATGTTCTGTTCCCTTATGTCAATTAAACTCCAGCAGGGAAGGTGATGTATGAATATATTTCATCAAAATAATCATGCCCAGAGCCTGGCGATGGTGGTCCAACAAAAGCCATTTCACAGATACGGCATGCCAGGAGGTGTCATCAGAACTTATTCTGGTTGTACCCAGCAACTCCTATGGGCAGCACCACAACTGCTTCATCACAGCAGACACATCAGCATCTATCACGTTAGATGCATGGCCCACACCCTGCCATTGCTCCAATGCTTCACAGCATGCCTCTTCCTTTGCAGCCACACTCAGAACAAGAGAAACATTCCCACCTCTGTTTCATGGTGGGAGTACTGAGATACCACCAGGCTAATTCACGTACCCAGGGGACTCTTTCTGAGGATTAAGAATGACTAGGAAAAGAAGGGATGCACCCAACAAATAGGGATGAAGAAAAAGCAGAGGCATTCAATGTTGGTTTTTTTTTTCCCTCAGTCTTTAATAATACTAATAGACCTTGGGCTGCCCGGTCATCTGAGTTGGAGGGCCATGGCTGCGGGAACAGTGACATTAGGAAACATTTCTTTACTAAGAGGGTAGTCAAACATTGAAACAGGCTTCCTAGAAAGGTGGTCAGTGCCCTATGCCTGTTAGTGTTTAAGAGGCGTTTGGACAATGCCCTTAATAACACGCTTTAACTTTTAGTCAGCCCTGAAGTGGTCAGGCAGTTGGACCGGATGGTCATTGTTGGTCCCTTCTAACTGAGCTACTCTACTCTACTCTACTTTTTCATTGTGAGGGTGGCTGAGCACTGGAACCAATTGCCCAGAGAGGTTGTAGAGTCTCTACCCTTCAAGGTACTTGAAAGCCAACCAAGCATGGCCCTGAGCAACTTTTCTGCTCTAGGCAACCCCAGTCTGGGCAGGAGGGCTGAACAAGACCATCTCCAGAGGCACCTTCCAAACTCAACAGCTCTGCCATTCTGTGCCTCTATGGGTCATGCAGAGCTCTTGGGCTGGGGCCTGGCTGCAGATTTCTTCCATCAAGCGTTAGTGGTGAAGTAACCTTAAAACTGCTTTCATTTTCTTAGAAATGGGAGGCAGCAGTGTTGTCCCTCAGCACAGACTTTGCTTGCTTTAGATATTTTTTGCGTTTTAGTGTTAGATGAGATCTTATGGCCCAGTGTATGCGCTCATCTATTGATTTTTAGTAAAGTTGCTGGTGGGTTTTTCTGTACTATTATGGCTGGTGGGGAAATACCCATCTTCAGTGGCACGGTGTGCTTCTCTGAGCTTTGTACCTGACACCAGGTCACATAAAGAGGGAGAATGTTCAGTCAGATCTCTCATGTTCACTGGCTTTTTAGCAGGTTGTGAACTAAATATTAAGCTAGTTCCTGCTGTTCTCTCTGCTATTGACCCAAAACAGCACCACAGTCTTTACTAGGTGCAGTGACTTTTTTTGGATGCCTTTTAGCATTTTTTTCCCCCATACCAGCTCTCTGAGAGACCTGACACAGAGGTGAAATGGCTTCATGACTCAGACACTGAAAAAGAAGTGCTCGCATTACCATAGGACTGTATCATCTTGTCTCATCGATAGCCTTCAGCCAGCGAGTAGTACCACTTGATCAGCTGGTTAAATGCTCTTTACCAAGCCTACACTACCTAAAGCGAGTTGTTAAAAGACCAAAGCCTTTCAGAAGAAAGAGCCTGATGCCTGTTGTATTGAGGTTGGTGGGGGCCTTTCCCCTCAGCCTGGTCACCACCCGCAGCCCATCTCAGGATCAGCCCTGTCCCATGCTTGCTCTGCAGAGTCATCACTGCTGGTTCCTGCAGCCCCGAGGAGGAGGGCAAGCCAGCCAAAGGCTCACTGTATCCAGGGCCTATAGGGACAGAGGCTGCAAGTAAGGAGACCTCAGTGATTTCCACCAGGACACAAAGGATCTTGTCAGCAGCAAGGACGTATGGGCAGAGCACTGCCTTCCTCAGCAGTGGGGAGGAGGAGGGTGATATTGCAGCAAACCCTGAATGAAGGCAGCCACCAGGCAGGCCTGGTACACATGCTCAAGCTCCACCATCAACTAATTAGGAGAGTACATGGCACCTCATCACATGGCTGTCCCACCTCAGCAGCTGCAACACTTGCACACCTTCAGACAGCCAGGTTGGTACATCAGCTAACTTGGCTCCTGCACCCTAAGTGTGGGACGCTGGGGAGCTTGCATCTGATGGGATGCTTGCCCACGTGATACACCTTCAGCAGAGGTAGCGGCCAACCCAGCAGTGGTAAATGAGGAAGGTGGAAGAGCTACAAGACATCCAGGCCAGCTTAGCCTTTTGTAGGATAGCTGGGCATTGCAGTTCTCTTTTTGGATCTTTAACTTCTTTCCTTTTCCAGTTTTGGCATATATGAGGTGAGGATTCTTGTCTATATTGTGTTATGGACATCCCAGAGGGCACAGTACCATCTACCCATGCCCTTTCTTTGGGTGGGTGCACTTCTACTCAGTTTGGATGAATCTTTTATGGAAGACAGAAAGAGAGCATGTAAGTAATCCTAAGTCATCTCTCTGGACAGGGATGCAGGCAGAATAGAGCAAGGTGATGGGACCTGGTTCCTGGGTCAGGGTTGTGATGAATAGAAGAGGTCAGCTGGGAAGTAATTTTTAGAGCAGGTCTTGTTTTTTGAGATTTTTCCCTATCCATCTCCTGCTTCACTTTCTGCAGGGTACTTGACACACCTGCAATTTCCTACTACCTCCTAAGCTACCCCCTTATGGATGTAAAAGATGGCTGCAGCATGATGATTAGAAGAAGCCTAGGCAGGGATGACAAGCCAATGGGTATGCACATCTGTGGCAGGAACTTACAGAGCATCCTGTTCCTCCTAGCACAGACCCTTATGGGGAAATCTTCCCATCGCCATACCACTAAGGACGTGCATATGTCCCTGGAAGCCATATTTGATAATGAGTTTTCCAAGTGACGGTAGGGGTGTTGAGGAAGGTTACTAGCACTGATCTTCTCTCCCATTGTAGGAGATAATGAAGTGCTCATAAAAACCCAAGTGTTTGGGTTTATTTTTTTCCCCTCTCAAATGGAGGATGGTGACCTCCAGCATGGGCTGTTCAGCATGGCTGAGCTGCTGCTTGTTGTTATGGCAATAGAGGGAGCAGTCAGCTATCTGCAAGGAGTGGGAAAGTGGGGAGAGGAAGGGAAAATCACCTGAAGGAGAAGGGATCTTGTAGTTGGCAACGGAAGACAGGCAGCAGGGGATGCATGTGCCAATGTCATATGGCAAGAAGACAAAACTCTCTTGTTCTGTATGGAGTTTACAGTAGAGCTCTTAAGGAGGTAAAAGCCCTGCACATCACCATCTAGAGCATCCTTGTAGGAGTGCTGCAGGGGCAGGTGGGGAACTAGGGTCATCCCATGCCTGGTGGAGGTGCCTTAGGTACTTGCACAGGGACAGCCCTCAGTAATGACCAAAGAGGACAATGCAGTTACTTGCTTACATGCTTATAACCTCCCCTCAGCACTAATGCACACAGGATGTTGGCCTTTGGTTGGAAATGTTCCCAAGAAAGGGCTGACTACAGCCTCAGCACTAAAAGCTGGTAATTAACAATATTTCACACCCTTCACCCAAACTAATCCTGGAAAAGAGAAACTGATATAAAAAAGAAATGGCTAGAGAAAGCGCAATTGCGAATATATTAAGGATTTTATGTGAGAAGAATAAAAACTTTTATGAACATGTACAAAAAGTTCATTAAAATGAGACAGCAGGAAATAACAGGCCAATGTTTCAGGCCTTTCTAACTCTGTTGTTCCCCATTAAGCTAAAACCTGTAGTAGACACTAAAAGAAGTTCTTTTTTTTTTTTCTTTCAAATGAGTATGCACTCCTATAGTTTTCTATTCTGTGATACTTCATGAGCACCTGCATTAAATTCCACACTTAGTTTAGCTTTGTCCAGTAGTTAAAGAAATTGAAGTTACATATATGGTCACATTCAGTAATTTGTTAGATGTATGTGTCTGGTAGGGAAATTTTGGTAGTTAACAGAAGGTTTTAGTTTAGTGTCTCTAGAAACTTAAGTCATCTAGAGAAACAACACAATTTTTGCTAGGGAGGCTAACAGTGAGATGAAAAGGTAGCTCAAGACTTTGACTGTTAAGTGTACCTGGAGCTAATGAACTCGTCTTTTATCAGTCTTGAATGACAGATTAAATCCATCCCTGGTTTGTTTGATAACGTAGACCCAGTACTTTGCCACACACAAGCAAAGTCAAGGAGAGTGGCTTAGTGCCCTGTCACTAGGCGTAGCAGCATGCACACGCTTGCACTGCAAGTCAAGTGCTCTTGGTCATGGTAACAAAACCCAGTTTAGCGCTGGAGCTGGGCAAAAGTTTTCATTTGGGAATAGGTCATGACCCTGTGCCTCAGACTGCATTAAATAACTCCTAGGAGTGGACTTGGCCAAGCTGGCATGGACGTAAAGCAAAGACTGAAATGTGCCCAAGCCCACCTGGCCACCACAGCTCTCCTGCTTTCCCGAGCCGTGGTCTGTGAGTCTTGATGCCATTTTACTCTCGCTAGCTTGGTAATAGGTCACTTCTTGTATCGACTCCCCAAGGCACTTTCAGGCCACCATCCCAGCTGGGGATAGGCAGGTACAGGCATGTTTCAACCAGACTCTCCCTTTGCCCTCATCTGTAAATTCAGTGCCAAGGGCAATGTGGGCTGTGCACAGGAGCCACCTTTGCCAGCGCACACCTTCTGGGTCTTCCCTATTGAGGGTTTAAAGAGCGGGACTGACAATGTGCCCTGAAATACTGGCTGTGTTTCTTGACTTTTAAAAAAGGCCATGATCATCACTCAGATATAAGAGTCTGAGGAGCATTTTGCTAGGGCCATGGTATCCAAAAATGGCTGCCTAAAGTCAAACTTCTCAGAGTGTGCTTAGGCATTTAAAAAAGGGTCTTTTTTAAAAAAAAAGTGTAGAATATCTAACTTGATGTTTTCACAAACCAGGCATCAGAATGAAAAATAAGTGTTGAAATGACACTGTGGTTTGTAAAGCTCTCTTACAGGCTGAGGTGAAAAAATAAATTGAGGTTAACAAGCGAAAGTAGGAAAGTGGAGAGGCAGGAAATTAAACCTTACTGTTCTCAGCACTTATTTGGAGAAAAAAATTAATAGTATTGTGTTTTGTAGCAAACATTTTCCACAATGGTTCCTAGCAAATATCAGCCACAGATATATTGCTTTATCAGAAAGCTGGCATGCGACAACACAAAGAGCACAGATGGGAATGCAGAGACGGAAAAATAAGAAAAAAGTATTCTGGCTTGTATCTTAAGTATGTATAAGGTACTACTCTGGTATCTAATTATAGGCTGTGCAGGAAGTAACAGCTATAGTTAAGGTTTCTTGACATTCTTATCTGCATGTCTTCTGTTGCTTTCAATGTCAACAGATTGTTTAAGCTGCTGTTTTCCATGCTGGGTATCTGCCTCTGGCTGAATATACTCCAGACAGAATCAGCCCAACTATTTCAACTGTTTTGCAGGAAAAGAGTAGGGGAGGCAATCCTGGAACTTTACTTTACCCATCCTAAAGAAACATTTGCAGCTTTTTTTTTTTTTTTTTGCAATCGATATACCCCTGTAAAGCTTTGTATTATTGTTGACACCCACAGTTACTAAAACGGTCCTGCTTTTGACCACAGTTTAATACTAAAAGAGAGCTCCCAGCATAACCATGGTCCAGACACATGGTTCCTGTTAGTGCCAAGGTGAGACCCATATTAGTGCCTGTCAAGAAGCCAAGGACAGAGCCATAGACTCCCACCCCATAGTCTGGCTTTCTCCTGTCTTGAGTTTGGACTCAGTCGCTGGGCTCAGCTCTCACACTGGCACCACCGGGGATCTCTGTCCTCTTCCCGCTCTGACTGCACTGCGATCCTGCACTTGCTGACCAAAATCGCTTTCACTGCAGTGCTCCTTACAGGCTCTAGTATGGGGACCAGTCTGACTTGAAGCACGCCAAAGTGTAGCTGTAGTATTAGTCTGATAGTTCATTGATTGTGGAAGGTTTCTTGACAAAAACCTGATTAACCTGAAAGAGTGCTTCTAGCACAGTATCTGCAGAGGACACTGAAAAGAAAAGAAAAAGTTATAGTTACAGGTGAGGAAATAACAATTGTTTTTATATTCCTTAAATAAATATGTCTACAGGATGAAAACTGTCTTTGGAGAGACGGTATAAACAGTAAAGGAGCTGCTTTCTTCTTTGTATGGAGATAAAGGGCCAGAGTAACTGTGCTGGCAGCTAACTATACAAAATACCAGTGCCACAAAAGGGTAAACCACTGATAAGGGAAAAGTGACAGAGAACACTCAGAGACATACACAAAACCAGCTCAGCCCTGCGCTGGGAGGCAAAGTGAGGCAAACACCTACAAGAAAACTCTTAACCTTTTTTCAGGCTCAAGCATTACTGAAAGAAGCTGGACATTATTTCCCTTGGATGATATGAAAACATCACAAGTAAACAGTGTGAAAACTTTATTGTTTTCAGTATTGTGCAGGGTTGCATAATTATAGAGCAATATGTTTTCTTCTGCTTAAGAAGGCTTTGTCACGTCCCACCTACGAGAAAGGGAGAGTGACTAAGGTCCGCAAATCCCCTCGGTGTGGATTAAGGTGAGATAACACTCAAGGTCCATACATGAACATCAACTTTAATGGAACGAACACTCTATAGACATCAACCCTCTGTGTATTAATATGGCACATAAGCTAAGTGGCTTTATGAGAAGCTGAGGTAGGCCTTGTGTTACTTAGCAGCATCAAGGGCAAAGAATGAGAAGGAGGAGAGAGAGAGAAAGAGCTGGGAAGCGAGAGAGAGAGAGATCACCAATCCTGGATCCAGCGTTGGACCTGCCAACAGCGGGTGTGGTGTAGAGAGTGCCCCAGGAGGCTTGTATGCGTCCCTATTTATTGGCCCCAGTCCAAGG
>NW_008795046.1:1303000-1317599 GCF_000699145.1 Aptenodytes forsteri | reverse complement strand
TGGAGCTTTCTCTTGGGGCATTGTCTGTGCTCACAGCACAGTCACTTGGGCCTCGTCCCTTACAGGCTTACATGTAAAATACCCACAGCTATAAAGGCAAATGCAATGGGAACTAAGACTGTTGTGTGGAGTGCTCTGGATGGCAGAAAAAAGTTAGTGAAGAAAGAGAGGGAAATAACTGCAATTTTTAAAGCATTTTTTTTCCTGGTAAAGTTTTGGATAAGATTCACTTTATCTTGGATGGACAACAGCCTTGATGGAGCTGGTTTTTAGTTTATGATAACCAGAGCCCCCCCAAAAAGTGACTGAGCCACACCTTGACTCCAGGCAATTCCCAACCTCCCCCTCTCCGCAACGCTCTCAGGTGGCATTGAAACAACCCATCAACAGGCACCTCTCAGTATCCCCCTGGGTTTAGATCAGCTTACCCTTTGGAAACGACCTGAGGGGATGCCAAGAGATACTTTGCCCATGATCTTTGTCTAACTGAGTGCAAACGGATCACTCCTGAGCAGCTATTCAATCCTCACAAAAAAAAAAATGGCTGTGGTGACACGGCAATGCGCACCTTCTGACCAAAGTGCCTTATACTTCAGACAGCACCACCTGGTACCCACCAAGTCCTGCAAGGTGAAAGGGTGGTATCATCCTGGCTTGTCCATGGGGAACCGAGGCACAGGCAATTTCCTATGAAAAAGATCTGTTTGTTCGCGTGCTGCGTCTTCATCTCTGAGGATGCGGTGTTTGGGTTTCGGTTTGTTTTGGGGTGCGGTTTTTTTCTGACTATGGAGCTTAAGGCTGCATTGCAGAGGTTCAAAGCACAGATATCACTGTCTGGCACATGTAGAAAAAAGGTAAACTGGTTTTGCCCAGTTTTGCCACAAATGTAGATTTCTAACAGGATAAAATTTCACCTGGGCTCCTTTGTAATCCAGGAGGATTTAATAATCACTCTTTGCCTTTGATCCTTGTTTTCCCAGAGGGCCCATTTTTTCTGGCTAGGGCTGAATTATCTTAATATATACATTCAAAGCAATTTTGGATTACCTATACCCCAGTACCGAGCACAGAGAGACTCTTCCACCTGTCATGGTTCATCTGGGGGTACCCAGAACTAAGTCCGCTGTAGCCATCTACTTGCAGGGCTGATACTCCTCTCTTTCTAGTTTTACAGTGGTGGGATTCTGCTGAGAACACAAGTTTGCTTCAGATTTCCAGCACGAGGCGGGAGCCCCAGCCAGGTTTAAGAGCCCCAGCCCACCTAACAGTGATGTGACACGGGGTAAGTTTTCTGGCTTTCTTCTGCTGTCCCAGTAGGCAGGAACAAGCCCCTTTCAGTAAACTCTCTGCAGATGCTGTGGCCGCCCCCCCCCAGCCACAGAGGTGGCTGAGTGGCTTTTTCTAATCAGTGCTTCTTACCAAGCTGACTACCACAATCCTGCCTTTCCCCGGACCCACCAACTTTCTCTAGCCAACAAAGTAGTTTGCCAGCTCCCTATTGCCTCATTACATCCAAACAGATTGTCCCAAAACATCTTTGTTTCTCTCCACTGCTTGCCCTGCCTCTTAAGGATAATAATGTGGTTTATCTGATAACGGCTACAACAAAAAGCTTGCTGGAATTACTGCATATGTGTACTAGGCCAAATGCAGCCCTGGCAAACTTGTATTGAAATTAATGCGGTTGTGCTAAGGTTGCATTTGTTCCATTTCCTTGTTTGCTCTGCCAGCAACCATTGTACGATAAGCTTTGGTACGTGGAAGGTGAAACAAAAGGGTATCAGGGAAAAACAAAGTGGTTTCATCATCTGAGGAACAGGTTATTGTTTGGGAATGCCAAGACTTGTGTACATCTAAACATTTTACTTCAATGCATAGTCCTGTTTGACCTTCTTCATTTTTCAGAAGAAGAAAAAAAAAACCAACAAAAGTGAAATACAAGAAAAATTGTTGATGAAACCTTGTTCCATCACTTTGCACTGAAGTCCTTTGTGTTGTTTGCCTTTTATTAATTCTGAGAGATACTCCATCTGTGTCATAACCAGACCACAAAGCACCAGTTAATAATGCTACCACTACTACTGTCATAGCTCTTTCATAGTCTTTTTCATTGATAGCTCTTATGAGTCAGTGCAAGTCCATGAGAGAGAAAAGTGAAGTTAAAAAGCCATCCCTGCTTTGGAGACTACCCACAACTTCACGCTCCCCTTGGCTGATGTGTTGGCAGCTGCAGTTCAGCAGCAAATCTGTTTTCAGTTAGGGTTTGATAATGTACCTTGAAATACTCTATTTCTAAAAGCTGAGGGTTTCCTACTCCTTTAAAAAGCTTAGTGAGTCTGTGGGCAAGTGCTACCTCCTGTGTCATGAGTTCTTACTTGGTTAGCCATCTTGCTTAGAGTGGGTGAGAAGTAATTTGGACTGCAACGTGCTTGAAGGATATAAAATTGTTTGGGACCTGCGGTAGTTTTTATGCAATATGGTGAGTAATTATAGGCCTGTGACAAAGGAATTAACCTCATCCATGTCCAAATTCTGGGATACTGATTCCTTTGCTTTTGAAATATGCCCCAAGGGAACCAGCCCTCAATGTTGTTCCCACAATGGGATTTTCCCCAGTTAAAAACCAATTGCTGCCCAGCATCACTGATGGGCATTGAGCCCAGCCATGCCTGTGTTGTATCACCTGGGCAATCAATCAGCTGACTCGCACTGGTGGGTGTGGTGGATGTCTCTAAAAGTCCAGGAGGGACCTCCTACCTCTGTTTGATTAGAGGTTATGTTGGTTTAAGCAAAAGCGTTGAAGGAGCTCACAGCATTGTGAGAAGTTATGAGGCTCTTGGGGGAGGGCTGACTTGGTGCTTGGAGAGATGGATATATGGCAAAAACTGAGCAAATGCTTACTGAAGGGCTTTGACCTAAAGGAAGTTTCCAGGGAAGCTGCCTTGCTGGTTGTCCTCTTGGAGATGGGCAAGCTGAAGTGATCTTAAAGGATGGATATGCTGACATGCTTCTGGGAGATAAGAAAGGTTGAAAACTTACACTGTGCCATATAACTGTAGTAAATGCTGTGCATGGACTGCTAGCCAAAAGGTTGTGAAGGTAGCTCATTACTCTTTTCCTGAACATCAAAAAATCTTATATTTACCATGGACAAGAATTTATGTGTGTTATCATGGAATAACTGAAGTTCATTAAGTTCACAGCATACTTATCTCCAAATAACTTGTTTGAGTGCATGTAACTAAAGACAGACTGCAAATGCTAAGTTCTGGGCAAGGTCTGTTTCTTAGTTTGTATCAGTGTCTGCTTTTTTGGCTTCCCTGAAGAAGGATAGGGAGAAGAATACAAGTAGCTGTCAAAGGGGAAAGCTGAGGGAAGGGTGGGCTTTAAAAAACTCAAGGAGTTTTATTGTCCTCAGACTAAATTTTGCATTAGATGGCCACATTATCAAAAAGGAGTTGCTCCCTTTGATGAAGCTACCTGGTTTTCAGGGTCAGGCTTTGGTATAAGGACCCCATTTTTTGCAAGCCTTTGTCTTGACAAGGGCGATCTTGGATCTGGGAGCACCATCTGTGGTTCTGGAAGACTGAACGTCCTGGGGCAGGGTCCAGGGGTAACATCCCTGTGCTCTGCTCCCCCCAATGGGTGTTGTGCACTAACACCCAGTTCAGACTTTTTATGCAGCTTAATTTAGTCTAGAGCCTGTCCAGGACTCTGGTGACCAATTGCTTGTCATACCTGTTTCTGCAGGACTGTCCTGCCTACTCTATGTTAGGTTGCCTTCCCTATCTGGAAGGGGGTAGAGGGTGCACACTTAGAATATAGCACACAGTGTTTCTGTAAGTCTCAGAAACTGTAACTAAATGAAAAAGTGGGTTTTCTAGGCACCACTAGATGGTGCCTCCTGATCACTGCTGCTGGGAAAATAGTCATGCTCATCCAGGAAAACAAACAGCAGGGAAGGCGAGGGAGGATAGATTGTGCAGCTGATTGCAGGAGCAGAACGACTCAGAACCCGCCTGGGGATGCGTGGGCAGGTGGTAACTGTGCACATGGGCAGCAGAGCTGTCCCTCAGAAATGCAAGTGGAAGTTGGTTTGTTTTCTTCTTTAAAAGACACTGAACTATGGAAGCATTAACTTCTGTGTTATGTGAGCTCCCCCCGCCTCCCCCCCACCAATAAGAAAAAATGCTTTGGAGGGAAGAGGTAACTTTTGATTCTGCATAAACTGTGGTTTCTTTCCTTTCAGCATAGAAGGAAATTCAGTGGCTTATACTTGCAATAAGTCCATGCAATTAGATTAATCACAGGTGGGGAAGTGATTCCTGGATCCTGTGGTCTGTTAGTGAAGGACTTATGTTATTTGATTAATAAGCCAAGTGTGGAGGAAAAATATCCAATGGGGCTGGGGTTCAGGTATGTTCGAAGTAGCAGTGTTAGCTAAAACAAAGCAAGCAAAATATTAGGAGTATCCCCCTCATCAGAAAAATAAAATAAAAATTTTGACTGCTGAGCATCTTAAACATCATCATACATATTTTTAGATTTTAAGATAATATTTTTATTTCCTTCATGCATAAGCTTCATGTCTGTCATTTTTAGCTTTTCTTTAAAAAATGTAAGGCCTAGAATCCTCATTTGTTAAAACAAATAATAAAAATTAGGTTAGAATAACCCAGACCTGTGGCTTAGATGCCTGTTACAAGTCTGGCCTTCTGGCTGCATTTGCCTACACAGAGTGGATACTGCTGAAGGCAACAATATCGAATGATACAGACCCAAGAGATTGACTCACACATAGATTTACCAGAAGGGCCATGATGAGTTCACTTTTCTACTGTCACCATCCCCTGGTCCTCTGTTGCAGCACTGCCAGCTCACATTGTCTTTGGTAGCAGAGGAACCAGGGGGTGGGTGAGGGCACGGGAGGGGAAGAGCTGCATTGCCCTCTGTTTCACCATTCACATCAGGTCTGTGTCTGCCTGAGGGCTGGTGTATTGTCAGAAATCCCTCTCTAAGAGAGGGTTCTTCTGAAATTCTTAGGGCCAGATTCTAGCTTGTGTAAGTCTGGGGTTACCTACATCGATGAGTTTATTCAAGGACTATGAACGAAGTCAGATTGGTGTCTGTCGCCTGCCTGAATGGCAAGTACATCTGCAAAACAGATAAATATTTGACCGTGTTCTCACTGCACCAAGGTTCAGCTTTGTTCTTGATCTTGACTTTTTTTTTTTCTCCCCTTTTTCCTACTACTCCAGTGCTTACTCTTCTGCTATTGTAATCATGCTGCTAAAATAAGCATGCTTTCTGCTAGGGGATGAAAGCCTTGGTTCCAAGACACGTCGTTCTCTGCCAGTGCTGTGGTTTATGCCAAGGCTGCTGGGGAGGAGAAGCCAGGTCTAGAAGCCCTCGAGGGAAGGGTGTGCGTTTTCCTGTGGTACGAATGCAAAGACAGGATGTTGTTAATGTTTAGCTTGGGTTCCTCTTGGTAATAAAACATTTTCCATAAAATATCTTCCATAAACTCCAGGTGGATCTTTGAAATCCCATCCAGAATACTATGATTCCAATAAAAAGAACAGCGAAAAATCAAGATACTGTGTAGCACGTTGGGAACATATGATGTGAAAATACGTAAAGCTCTGAAAATCAATTGGTTCGGGTAGTAAAAGGCAACCCTGCAATTAACAAGTCAGTAAAATGATAACCTGTAAAATAGTAATGCTGTCACCTCTTATTAAGTCCCTGAGTACTTTTATTTCATCAGTCTATGATGCCTACATTTCAAAAAGGATAATTGGTGGTGGGAGAGGTCTGGAAAGTTTTAGAAAATGTTTATGAGGCTAAATCAGGAAAACGTATGTAGCAAAAAATTTCATGCTTAGTTTGCTTATATGAAAGATGATTGTGATTAATGTGCTATAGGAGTCTACAAAGTGCTGAATCTATTGCTAGATGGCTCTCTAACCTAAGAGAAAATTCTGATACACAGTGGTTGGCACCTAAAGTAAGACAAAGTCTGACTAAAAATTGAGTTCCAGCTCCCAACAGTGATGATAATTGGTTAATGGGATGACTAATTGCAGGGAGGACATGAGGACTGTGTGACTTAAATCTTGATTAAAAACCTGGCTCTCGTTCTCAAAATGCTTTATATCCCAAAGATGGGTTCTGGGCTCAATGCAGAAATTTCAACAGAATTTTTAGGTCTGCTTTGTGGAGGGTGGGCTTCAGTCCCTGACATAAAGCAATTATAGAAGAACAACTTCTGAGTTGGTAAGAAGTACAAATGTGTGGACCACTTAGTAGGAATAAAGGATTTTGTTATGTAACACAGGTGAGGCTGAGATCAGAAAAATGACACCAGTCACTAGAAAGCATGTGCACGTGGGTGCTCACTGGAGGTATGTAATGCAGAGCAGGCATTGCAAGACTTCTGCTGTGCCTTGCTGGTTTTACACTGGCATACTCTTATTGTGAGAGGTCAGCCTAAGATCCCTCATGTGGATTACAGGACTGTGCTACCTCTGGCTCTGGTCTTTCATGAAACATGAAGTACTAAAAGGGGCTGCTGTCATCTGTGGTCTTCACTTACAGCTTGGTATTATTCTCTCTCCATTGCGGTGGCAAGTAGTATCTTGTGAGCTCACTGGTTTGGATAGCTATCTATGGTAGGACTTTTGTTTTTCTCCATGCACATCGAGGGCTGTGTTGATGCTCAGTCATATATGACTAGTCAATGATCTCTTTTCTTCTTTTTTGGAGTTCAAAGCCCCTTGCTTGCCTCAGGTGCATGCTTGTGGCTGAGTTTGCAGACCTGTGAGTAAAATAAATGTAGTGGCATAGCCTAGAGAGGCTGTATTGGCTTGTAAATAATGGTGGGATTTACTGATAAGGCTTTGTTGTATAGCTGCCTCACTCAGACTAGAAAAGGAGGCAGCATTTGTCATGTAGAGCTGTTGTGGTGACTGGGAAAATTAGCTGGAGTGAAAGGGAACCATCTTGGTCTTTGTCACTTTGAGCGACACCTTCTGAGGTTCCCTGAAAAACTGACTTCTCAGTTGCACTGGTAGCACTTGAAAGCAGCTCTTCTCTGCCTGCAGAACAGGGCTCTGTCTGGCTTGCTCAAAGAGTCTTAACTGTGTCTCTCCAGCCTGTTCTCTATTACACTCTTTGTGGCTAAAAGAATTTCTGTAGGGAAATTTGGGGTCTATGAATGCATCCATGTAGGATGTTACTCTGAAGAACACCAGGTTCAGAGAAGAATGGAAGGGGTGACTTTGAAAGGTGCGTTTAAGAAAGGTGAAAAATTAACTGCTTTCAGTTAACTTGTGATTGCGTGGTGCTTCCATTGAATAGGGCCCTATAATTCTTGCAGGAGAGCTCTGCAGTCATAAGCAAGAGACGCAATGCCAAAGCCTATCCCCAGACTTCTTTAAAATTTGTACTCACAAAATAGCCTCTGAGATACTTAATTTGCAGGTGTGATTTTCACAGACCTGAGCAGCTCTTCCAGCTGTTGATGGCCAGAGAAGCACAGCTGTTAGTGTTCCTTGAGAGACATAGCAAAGAGATGCAGCTGTCTGCTGAAATTGCTCTGAAGACTAGCTGGAGTCTTTGGAGAAACTGAGATTCCCTGGCCCTTAAGTTAAGCAGAAGTGAGCACAAAAGGTCTGTTGTGATGTAGTAACAACTATGTTAAATGGATTTTTCTCGGTACTGCTGTGTCCTGCAGGATAATGGATGCAATGACCAGACACCTGAGATGGAAACTTCACTGCTTCCTCCTGTTGATGGTTGAAAATTTACCTCAACAAGGTTTCTAAGCTTCTGTAGCTTCCAGATCATGTAAACCTTATCTATTCGCTCACAGGAACACTCAGTGGATTTTCATATTTAAATCTCACACACACACTCTCTTCATTGAGTTTATGAACAAGCCCAGCTTCTGAACCATTTGTAGACTTCATCCATCTGCAGAAACATCTCATTGCAGAGACTCTGCAGGCTCCATGGTATGAAAAATGCAGAAGAATTGCTCTGTTGAAGCTGGTTTCATTGTCAGTTTAAGCTGAACATGAATAATTGAACATATTTTCTTTTCAGGGACAAGAACAGCTGCCATCTGAGCTGTTTAACCCTATTTGCTTTCTCACGTTTCTCCTTAAACTTGCTAAAGCCCCTGCGCTTAGCCATGCCATATAGGAATGCATCAAATCCATTTGGGGTTTTTCATTTGCTTGAGGTTGTGCCACAAATAATCTGCTATGCTCATCAAGCAGGCCTAAATGAGGGTTAGTTACAATTATTGTGTGTACACCATTTGTCTCCAGTTTTAACTCTTTCGTTGCTGGCTCTCTGCAGAACTCTACTGGGACTTCAACAGCAGGGTGCTGGGCACCTAGTAAGTGCCTTCACAAAGCTAAACCTTCAGCAGTGAGGAATATCACTAAGATGTGTCAAGAGATTAAATATTTAAGCAGTTGGTGTGGAAACTATGGAATTAATAACCTGTCAGTTAAGCCTTCAAAGCTATAACTGACTTCCCCATGGAGCTTGGGCACCATTAGTCCCATTAGGTGAGGGAAGGAAACCTGTGATGTCTATTTCCTGTGTATTTTTTTTAAATGGAACATGTCGCTTTGAAATCATGGGAGCTGGCCTGCCAAACTGAACTTGTCTGTTCATTGAGAAATTCAGTGTTTACACTTATCTATTCTTAAACAAAATTGTTTATGCAGGAAAAGCATGTGTAGCAGATATTCTAATTAGATGTGAGGTCCATGATGGGGAAACCTGAAGGGAGGAGGGATTTTTTTCTGAAGCCTGATACGGGAGTGTTAGGAAATCATGAAAAGGACCTGTAAAATCTTCATTCTAAGAACAGTGCAAGAGCATTTAGAGTAACTGTATCATAAAACTTCACTCTTTCAAAATGCTCTTACTTGTAATTGCCCAATTATATTCCTTTTGATATACTCATTTCATCTATATACTTGCAAATGTTATATATTACAAGTGTCTATAATCTTGGGAGTGTACTGCACATTATAATGAGCATATCTTAAGATGTGTTCGTATTTCCTAGCTTTTTCCTTAGAAATCTTGTTCCTTCTTGGTTAGTAAGTCCCTCTTTACATGCTGTTTCTGAAGCATGTGAGCGCAACTTTCCTCTTTATTTTTTTAATGAGGCAGCACTGATGTTTTCTACTTCCAACACATTTCCCTCCATGGTAGAGGCTTTGTCCAGCAAAAAGTGCACTGCATTATTAGTGAGTGGGTAAGTAAATTAATAAAACAAATATGATTTCAGTAATGAAAGTTGTACTTAGTGATGGAGCTGTTCTGCATGTTATGTGCTGACTAAATTACACTCTATTTTTCACATACTTAAAGAAATGTAGTTTGATAAGCAAGTAGGTATTACAGATATTTAAGTTGTCTCTGAAAACAGTTTTCTTGAAGGGAGCAAGGGAAGCTGGGTGTGGGATGGTCTTCATCCTTCTAGAAATATACTTCTAGAAATAAAATGTTTCATATTTTAGATACCATGATGAAATTGTATGGATTCTGTGGAACTGCTGGCTTATATCATGGCAGGGGGTGGATTGTTCTGTGGCATTATGGGAAGCAGAAAACCAGAGTTCTGTGCAACTGGCTGTATGGTGGCGGTTGGAGGAAAGCTGTAATGACTCGCAACCTGCGTGATCCTTGTGTCTTACAGTACTCTTCGGAATTGCAGTCTTTTGCCAAAACTTCCTTTCCCTGCAGCAGTAAAGTTGGCTCTCACCTTCCAGCTTCCATATTGGATGTGTTTTAGTGGTGTCATGGCTTTGACCCTGTGAAATTAGTAGTATAGCATGAGATTTCTGCTTTAAAGAAAAACCTGAACTGCTGAACAAATGTGCTTCAGCATAAGAACTAAGAGACAGGAGCAGGGGACCTGGGATGATCTGAGACTCAGTCACTGTTACTGCACCAAAAATAGCTGGGGATTGAACCTTCTGCATTTGATGTCCTGTCTTTCTGGTGGCCTGGCTGTGGTGAATGGGGGTACTGCTGAGTTACCTGGTCTTTACTGATGTTGGCTACAACCATGCAGGAGTGACCCTGCGTGTTATGTTCACTTTGTGCTGAACAGGGCTCTGGTGAGAGGGACCAAGTTCACAGCTTCCTTTCCAGGAGGCTCCTACTAGTAACATTTTTGAGAGAAATTCGGAAAAGACTCACTTTCCTAACCCTCCTGCCACAGAAAGATTATATTTTTTTTTTTTTCCCCACAATGAGGAAGCATCAGAAAAACCTTGAAATATGATTGAGCCATTAATTAAACATACTGGTTTAAAGCTCTTTAAAAAAAGACATCTGCCCAAAGCTTTTTCTGTGCAGATGTCTTGGCCTTATCCTGACTTTGAATTTTCAACTAGTTTCAAGCAGCCCATTTACTGAAAGCAGTAAACTAGCTGAGCAAAAGGTGCTTAGGAAGTTAGTGAGAGGCATAAAACTTAAACATGAGCACTTTGGTCCTAACTTCTGAATAGTAAGCAACCTCAAAGAGACCAGGGCAATCTGCCTCTTCAGGAGCTCAGCTGTGCCAGTGAGGTGGAGGAGTAAGTGTAATTCAGCTGGGCATGCTGCAGGTACAAAAGTGATTTGCAGCCCACACAGGCTGAGCTGTCTCTCCAACTCTTGCTGAAAGGTCCCTCTTTTTTTTTTTTTATTTTAAGTGGTAGCAGTGAGAGTAAGTAGTAAGTGTAATTCAGCTGGGCATGCTGCAGGTACAAAAGTGATTTGCAGAGGCTGAGCTGTCTCTCCAACTCTTGCTGAAAGGTCCCTCTTTTTTTTTTTTTATTTTAAGGGGTAGTATGTAATGTAGAAATGCATTTTTGCTGGCCTTCAGGAACTGCTGAAGTTATTACTTTCTAGTCAGTAAGTTGGTGGGAAATGAATGAAGCAGCAGAAGTCACCTCACAAAATAGAAAAAGATGGACTCCCAAAGCACAAGAGATGTAGTAATTGCTACAAGGCAGGATATGAGGAAAGTTCTTCCCATGGCTGTTTCATTGCTCTCTCTTTAATATGAGGTTATGCTTTTTTGATGTATCATGTCTGTTCCTACTCTTCAGCTTTGGTTTGTGTTTAACAGACTAAATTCAGTTCAGCTGGGGGGAAGCCACCTGAAGGCATTGCTGTTGCTGCAGGTTGGATAACATTGGGTACCCTTCAGAGTTCAGTGCTCTTTTTCAGTAGACGGAAAAATCTCAGAAGGCCTGGTCTGATAAAAGGATCAGAGGTAACAGCGAGAGAAATTCTTGAGTTTCGAATGTGGGCTTTCAGACAAAGTAGTAGTAAAAATGGCATATTCATTTTGCACAGCCTGCATGTGGCTTAGTGTTTGGTTGCCTGTCCTTGGCCATACAGCAGATCTGAAGATGTGACCAGTGCTAATGTGTGGTAGCTACAATGGCTAGGAAATGTCACAACTTGAAAGGAGAAATCTCCAGTGATATTCTGAAGGTGTTCAAGTCCTCGCTAATCTTTCCGATTGCATGAGAACAATGTTTAACAGCAAGAAAACTTTAGTATTTCTTATGGCAAGCCTTTGTTCTTTTTTCTTTTGCATCCTTCTGGGTTGAGCTGTGCTCTAGCAGGGAGGTGGCAGCATGCAGTGAAACATGCTAATGGTATGCTTGTTAGCCAAGTGAAATCATCTGTCTGCCGCTGAGTTTATTCCTTCAAAACAAAGTCCTATCAAGACTCATGAATGCAGTAACAGAGTATATAACTTCACAGGGCTCTCAGATACATAGGGTGGGCTCAAAAGGCAATATAGAAAGTAAACTGAGCAATAACATGGAATATGGCATGAACTGGCTTTCTATCTCCAGAGCTGCCTTTTAAAGCTCTGTCTGGTACACCTAGAAGGGGACACAAAGTGAACAGCAGGGCCTCCAGATCTGCTACACTGAGATCTGCAATGAACTGCTTGGTATCAGCTGCAGAGCTCCCACATACTGATCTGACACCACCCTCCCATGGCAGGCTCGATTTCAAGAGTGGATGGTGATGCTAATCAGCCTCTCCACCCTGATACTGCCTGGACCACCACTTGAAGTGTGGGCACTTGTCCAGGAAGAGTTTGATAAGAGCTCAGCTTAAACTCCTAAGGCCAGACAGAATCCTTGCATCACTTAGTCCGAAATCCTGTTCCTTACAGGCTGTCCAGCTTCACCACTAAGCTCAGACTACCCATTGAATGATCATGGTAACTACTGAAACCAGTTTTTATCAGCTACTTTGAGCTACTCAGCTCCATAAACAGTAGGTTTTAAACTTGGATTTGGGGACAGGATTACCAGGGAACTGCTTTGCCTTATCCTTGCTCTCAGTAGCTGCTCCATGAGGCTGTTTTCCTTTTATCTGGAAGGGCTGGCCTGCAAAGATGAGCATCTTTTTGAAGGCCATGTCTCCAATGTTTCATTTTTCCCCTCACACCTTCCTCTGCAAATTGGTGGAACAAAGTCTGCAGATGTGTTTAAATACTTGCTTTAATAAAGTGCATGAGCACTCTGTGGCAAAAGAGAGGCTTTGCTAATGAAGTCTTTCACGCTGACCCAAGTCTGAGTCAGAGTTTGCCATGTGCACATGACAGCTACCTCTAGCTGCAGCAAATGTCTGTGTTTTTGTGACATGCGGCAGCTCATTCCTGATGGCAGCAGCAAGCTCTGACCGTCATGGTGTCAGTAGGGAGGAAGCAGCTCTGTGAAGCCTTCTCAGTGCTAATTTAATGAGGTACAGCTCAGTAGTGCGGTACAGGCCTTCAATCTTAGTGAAAGGCGAGGAATTCTCTGCAGGCAAGCCAGAAGAGTTTGGCTCTGACAATGGTTTACTTCCAGCTAGGAGATTAATTTTCTCTGATGGGTTCCATGGAGACAAAGGAAGCAAAATGAGTAAACATATATTGCCCATTTGGCAATGGATTTATCAATAGTTGTGATTTCCATTGCAAACCCAATGAGAGAAAGGCTAGAAACCTGCCTTCTGCCCTGCTCCCCTTTTCCAGTCTGACAGTACTCAGTGGTGCCAAAGTATCTTGTCCAGGGTGGGGAAAGAGGAGTTATTGATTTCCTTCTTGTCATTTTTTTGAAAAGTCAGGTAGGGAAGATCAGAATTCCTCCTGATGGTGATATTTAAACAGTTGCTTTGGTTAAAGTATGTAAGTTGTCCATTTGTAGCTGCTCTGTCTGGGTGCATCTGTAGAACACTAATCTCTTCCACTCCTTCTGGTCTAGTAGCATCCCTGGATGTAGGCATACTCTTTTCTTCCCCTTCCCAGCAAGACCTAGTGCTCCACGTACCCCACTCCTCCCTGGCTATCTTGGCTCTGGTATATGTGAAGTAGGCAGCAGCTCTGTGTCCATCCTCCTATCCATTTGCTGGCCTGTTGAAGTAGGCAGCAGCTCTGTGTCCATCCTGCTATCCTGGCATATTTGCTGGCCTGTCCCATCCTGGCCTGTCCCACCAGCAGTAAGCAAAATGCACTCATCCTGCAAATAGTGTTTAAAAGATGTGGTATTGCATGACATGCGATGTTCATACCTGTCATCAATAGTTAAGCTTTGTATTCCTGTAGTACTAAAATACCACCCAGAACTGTAAACATGCAGTCAATGTGACAGGACAGCGTAGGCTGAAGAGAGGAGTTGATGCACTTCTGGCCTCCAAGGGTGAAGCTTAGATGGCTCCAGAAGCCAATTTCCCAAAGCCAAAGTTGTATCCCAGAGTCTGTTACTCTGTAGTGTGCTGTAGCAAACTAAAAGTCACTCCTCGGGCATGCAGCTGTGTGTTCTGCTGTCTTACTGTGCTGAGAGGTGTTCTCACTGCTTGAAGATGTATACTTCAGGCCAGCAGGCTGGTGTTTGATTTCTTGTCCAGGAACTCAGTGTGGGAACTGATGAAGGGGGAAATGAGAAGACATTGAGAATCTGACCCCTCATGTGCAGGGTACAGAAGCATATAGTGACTTAGGAGCATTATTAGAAAAATAGTCTAACTCAAGTCAAGCTGTAGTTTAGCAGTTTAGCTTCTGCATCTAATTTGTTTGAGATCCATGGAAATCTAACTTAGTGTCTGACACTTGGAGAGTGATTGAAGTTGTTAAACAATACATTTGTGGGCCTCATGTGCAGGGTACAGAAGCATATAGTGACTTAGGAGCATTATTAGAAAAATAGTCTAACTCAAGTCAAGCTGTAGTTTAGCAGTTTAGCTTCTGCATCTAATTTGTTTGAGATCCATGGAAATCTAACTTAGTGTCTGACACTTGGAGAGTGATTGAAGTTGTTAAACAATACATTGTGGGGGTTTTTGGAGAGTGATTGAAGTTGTTAAACAATACATTTGTGGGTTTTTTTTAGAATCATAGAATCATTAAGGTTGGAAAAGACCTCTAAGATCACCGAGTCCAACCGTCAACCCAACACCACCATGCCCACTAAACCATGTCCCTAAGCGCCTCATCTACACATCTTTTAAATACCTCCAGGGATGGGGACTCCACCACTTCCCTGGGCAGCCTGTTCCAATGTTTCACCACTCT
>NW_008795046.1:1206300-1300826 GCF_000699145.1 Aptenodytes forsteri | reverse complement strand
GCTGCACAATGGCTTCCAGCTCCTCCTGTTTGCTGCCCATGCTGCGTGCATTGGTGTAGATGCACTTGAGCTGGGCTATCGATTTTGCCCCCAGCATTGGCATGCTACCCCTAGGCTCATCTCTAGTGAGCCTGGTTTTATCCCCTTCCCCCTTCAAACCTAGTTTAAAGCCCTCTCAATGAGCCCTGCCAATTCATGAGCATTTTAACCTTTTGATCTGCTGTTCACATCTCTTTCAAGGAACTTGATCAGCAGCTTTATAAGAAGTTTGTAAAGCTCAAAGCAGAGGAGGTACCTGGCACTGATATGGTCTGTAGCTCCCTCTGAAAAGGGAGTTACTAAACAATGTCTTCATGAGGAGCTTTAGTTTCAGGAAAAGGTATAGCATATTATTCTGAGTTGTAAAAATGGCGGTAGAGAAAGAAGTTAACCACAGTCTTAAAACCTTCTACTGCCCTCAAAAGTTTTCCACTTTGTTTCATTACAGCAATTTTTTCATTCATGTTAATTAATGCGGGTATAGTTCACACCTAGCTGTTGTATCTTAAACCAAGTTAAACTGATGTGGATGTTCTAGGTGATCTGACTGATCTAAAGCTTCAGTCACTCATTTGAAGATCCCTTTGTTTCAATATCTCTTAGTCCTTGCTCTAGATTTTTAAGTTTTGATTTTTATATTTAATATTTATATATTTATATTAATATTTTAGAGAGAGCATGCTTTAGGTGATATTTCCTCACCTAGCTATGGGAGTTGAGTACGCAGATCTCAGTCTGTTTGGACACTTTTGCACACCCCCTCTAACAAGAGAAAGTAATTAAATTCCTCATAGTAATTGAATTAGGCCAGGATTCAGTCTTTTAGTCAAACTGGTACCCTATCCATGTCCATGGAGTCTCTCAGAATGCACTAATGCAGTATTTTCTTCACTTTCTTCCTCATTAATAACAATATCAAACATATGCTGAAACATTTCTGCCCTGTACCGTATTTCAGAATGATAACAGAAGTTTAGAAAATATTGAGTGAAAATACAGAAAATATTCTAGCCTTCACCCTGTGGGAATAATTGTCTAGTCTGTGGAACTGATTTTTCTACTTAAAATTGAAATGTAGCCAACTTCCTTCAGGCTCTTCGCAATTTATATTTATATGTGTGTGTGTGTGCGCGCTCCCACATGAGCTCTTTTTTTCTGTCTTTTGGGCAGCTTACTATTGACGTTTCTGCAAAGATAATATTAGTCTCTCTACATATAGCTCTGAAATGGAACACTAACACATTCTGCTGTGATAGCAGCTTTGTTTCCCCTCTCAGGGAAGGTAAAAATGCATTTGCCTGAATTAAAAATTCAATGTGTATTTTATTAGATCTCCTTCTGACACAAAATTCCTCAAGGTTTTGCATGCAACTGTTGCTAATCTTCTGTAAAAGTCTTGCAAATAAACAGATATGGAAGTCTTTTTCAAACTCCCCCTGATTGTGGCATAACACTGTTGGCAAGTGTTGCTCTAAGACTAGACAAAAAAAACCTCAGTCTGAGCCTTCTTAAAGAAATGTACATCAGCAGTGTGGACTGATTTCCTGAACAACGTAAATGTCTTCATTGATGGTAGTCCCTGCAGTAAATATAGCTCTTATCAAGTGTGGTGAAGCCCTTTTGGAGAATGCCCAGACTAGCTGTGCTGGTGAAACTCAAACCTGCACTCTAGATACTAGCTAAGCGGTCAGTATTTCTTGCCAAGTAAGTTAAAGTAAACTGCCATGGGACTGAACATATTTGTCAGATCTCTGATCCCATTTGCTTAATTACACTATTTGACCATATTGCTTTACAGGTTAAAAGACAGGTATGTAGCCTGAAAGCAGTTCATCAGAAAAGTTACATGTTTTAGAAGTATTTTGGACTGAAGTTCTCTACTTCAGTGAATGCCAGCTTATTGTGATATGTTGCAATATGTAATGAGGAGGCTGTTCTTATGGCTAGACTGGTGTGCTCAGTTCAGCAGGCACCCTCAATGAATATGTCTTTCTGTCTTAATAGTTATCTTCATTAGTCTGTTCAAGAGCTTAAAACGTTTGTGTGGTTTAATTTCAGACTGCACATCACTCATTCTATGCCATTTCTTAAGTATAAGAATTGGTACTTGTGCTGGAAGGTTAATTGTTCCTCTCTAGTGAATAAGCTGAGGTTTATAAATAAGGCCCAGACTGACAAAACAACTGGGGCTTTGGTTTTCTTGAAGCATGCTATCAAAAAAGAAAGAGATTGAGAGACCTAGGAAATTCTAGAGTATTTCAGTTTACTCTTTACCTGTTCTCCTGAGAATTCATTGAGTCCTAAGCCCTTTTATGACTTAGAGATCTCCCATCCACTGAGTTTATCATATTAGTTGCTTTCCTTTCTTTTTTTTAAAAACTCACATGTTATCACCATGTACTATTATGCTGTGCTATTACGAGTTGCAGAGGTAGTAACTCTATGACTATACATGCCTTAATTTTCTTTTTTTTTTCCTACTTCTATTTTTTTTTTAATATTGTTTATCCTTAGGTGGACTTGAAATGTTGTGAACAGTATACAGCTGTGGTGGTTAAGAAATATTCCTCACTTCACTGCCTCTACATTGCAGCTACTGCAGGGTCTTACTGAACCTGTCAGTAATGCAGGTAATTTGGAGATTGTGTTCATATTTCATCCACTTTTTCCCTCCATACTTATTCCCTAACATCCTTATTGCTAGTGTCAAAACTCTAGGACTTCTTGGGGTCTTCCTGACCAAGAAAGCCTCACGGGTTGCTCTCTCTTGGGAAGAAGGACCACTCGGTTCATGTGTGTGCTCACACGTGGGAAAGCGGCTGCTCTGTGAGGACCATCGACTCACCTTTGTTCCGCTGTCCAAGGTGCTGAGTCAGGAGCTGCTTCGTGGGTCGTTACCTGAAATGGAGCCAAATCCTCATCCCGTTTCCCTCGGGTTTGGGAGTCCTCTGCCCTACCCTGTCTTAACATTATCCATGGATATTTAAGATGTTGAGAGAATGATATTTTTCCGAGGTCTTGGAAAAAACTGCAGTTTTCTGCAGCGTGAGCTTCCCTCATGGCTAAAACAGCTGAGTTTGAGGTTCAGTGCAACCAGCTGCAGGTAACTGCAGCTAATGAGGTTCTAAATCTATTTCTGAAGAGTTTGCTCATTGCTAGGGTGAGCAAGATAGGTGAAGAGTCCCTTTAAGATAACTACATTTTTATGGTCTTCAGCAGGGATGAAGCCCTGCCATGTGAAATAATCACTATGTAAGTTTCAAAGCTGGTTATAAAAATGGAGTAGAGGATTTCAGAGAGAACTCCAATAAAAATAACAAGTCCCTTCAGTGCTTTTTGCTTGACATTTCATTACACTCAAAACCCTTGTTCATTGAAAACTTTAACAGGAAAAAGAGTTATTCAACATCAAATTGATCCAAAAGATCAATAATGGAAACATTTTTCTTCAGGGCATCTGAATTTATCTGAAATCCAGAGGTGCCTTATGGGAGTGGCAAAAGAAGTGTTTCATGACAACATATGTCTTCAATGGATTGAGTGTCTTGGCCAAATTTATCCAGTGAGGCATGCTAAAGAGGTCCTACCCTGACCAAGTGTTGAAGTTATTCCTTTTTACAGGGAATATATTGGGGCTAGATCCTGAATCAATTATCTTGGATTTCTTTATTGCCCATCTAGTCTATACAGTTGGCCGGACTCTTTGCAGAGGTTGAGAAAAACTCTTTAAAGTAATACCTGCAGGTTGATTCTGATCCAAGAGAAGAAAGTACAATATATGTCATATTAAAACTGACTTAATGCAACTTTGTAGATTTGTCACTTCTTCTTATCTCAGCCTACAGAATTAGCCAGGCATTTAGCATCAGTCAAAAGGAATTTGCTGTAGAATATATATATATATGTTTTAATGACAAATTAAGGAACATAACCAAACTGTGCTTTTCCTCTTCCCTGAATATCATGGATAGAGGGGGCGGGGGCAATATCCTTTATTCTTCCAGCCAAACAGTTTTGATTTTACAGTTGAGGCTACATCACGTCTTGTGCCAACTTCATGCTGTGCTAATATAATTTACCAAGCACACAATGCTAAGAAAGAACAACATGATCCAGAAGAAAATCAGCTCCTTTCCAGTTTCTGCAAAAGGAGTTGCAAAGCACAATGTATTTCAAAATGAAATTAAAAGTCATTTAGTATTGTACCTTCAAGCAACAAATTAATTACTGGAGAAGGAGGTAGCTGCACAACAGGATTACCCTTCTTTTCTGTAGACAGAAGAGCAGCAAATCAGAGTGACAGAAATGCTGTGAGGAAAATGGTAGGGAAGGCAGCAGATGACCCTTTTTCCTACCGATGCATTTGCAGCAGAGTAATCTCATAATTCTCTATTGTTGGCTCGAGTTACATCACACAGAATATTGGCCTGGGATATGTTCGCTGCTTCCCTCTGTAAGAGAGACAGGGAATTGCCTCAGGCACATAATAGCATAAGAGCTAACTTCCCACAGTAACTGTATGGCCCTTCTTACTTGGTTACTAGACCTGAATACATCAAAGAAAGGCATGCAATTTGCACAGTGTGTTTCATACACTATACTTCAAGGGAAGATGTTTTAGTCTAATTCTAGGTGGTGGGTCATTTTCTTAAGTAAAGAATGAAAGGTAATAGCTGCCGCACTGTTATCCTTCCTAGTGTTGTTAGAAAGATTGCCTTGTCAGTGTCAAGGCTTGAACCAAGTCTGTTGGAGCCCTGCAGAATCTAGGCGTTTTGCTGGGGCACTGGAATACCTTTAAGGTGTAACAAGTGACCTATTCGATGTGATATTTTCTCACAGTGAGCTACACAGGTTAATCAGGATTTATATGGACTTTTTTTTTTTAACTTAACTGTAAAAGAATTGGGACCATCTGGTGAATGAAGTCTTGTTTCAAGTTAGAGCAGTGTCTGTGAAATACCCACACATCCTACATGCACTGTACAAATGGCACACGACAACTGTTGGGGAATACTTAATCTACCGCATCGCTGGTGCCCAGCTAACACCGCCTGTTGTCTTCTAGTACATGATGGACTGCTTTTCTATTACAGTACTTTAGAATTGATGTATCCAGATGGCCCAGAACAGTAGGAGTCAGCCTTACAGAGACTTTCTGAGTGTAGGAGCAGGAGAGTTAAGTTATCTGTACACATGCCCAAACAACCAACAGCCAAGACGTGGTTTCCTGAGGGATGTTTTCTCTCCATGGGAGAGTGGATCCAGTGACCTATTAAGGGCAACGCTGCCTTCATGAGAGAACAGGATGGTCAGGGAAGGGGTGGTTGCTGTTTAGGCAGGCTGCATTCCCTTCTAGCCACAACCTGCTAACCAAATGTTGGTAGTGTACCAGAGCACTTCAATGACAGGTCTGAAATATGCCTTCACTTCAGACACGATTCTGTGGCTTTGACTTAACATTCAGTAGTCCCTAGCCAGACCTATAGACTTCTGTAAGGATAGTGTCCCTGCCCGGGTCTGCCCTTTAAGGAGAAACCTTCTTCACTGTTTCCCCACCTGTGAAAGGGAAAAAGGGCAGAAAATTACTGTCCTCCTTTTTTTTATAATATTGCCTGTGTCCATTTCAATCTCCAAACCTAAATGTGTTAAATGTTTTAGACCAATTGAAATATCTGTAGAACTTATTGTTCAATATGTGTACCTGAATGCACATACACGCACATCAGTGTGTATGCGTGACTAAATCTTGGCTAAATCTCAGCATTTTCAGCAAACTGTTAGGCATATTTTATAGTCTTTAAAGGATTGTTAGGGAAAAAAAATCACCATGCTGCAGAAATACCAGCTTATTACATGCATATCAGCTGGTAGTCCACCTTCCAGGTCTTTCCTGAGCCCTGGATTAGACATTTGGTACTCAGCAACAGGGACCCTCCGAATGGCGTGTCAGAACTGACGGCTGCCTGGCAGCCTGCTGTAATCTCTGCTCTAGAAAAATTACCAACTGTTCTGCTCTGCTGACATGAAAAATACATCCTTTCACGTTTAACAGCTATAAACTGGAGCTGTCCTGGTGTCAGGCAGGTTCAGACTCAAGAGCTGGTGGCAGGACAAGGTTGATAGGGGTGGCAACCATCTTGCCATCTGTCATTTCTGATGTAAACCCTCTCAGTTTGATGTCAGCCCTATGTGATGCTAAACTCCACGACCAAACAGCAGAATGGGGCTGGCTTCATTCTGTGGTTTCAAAGCTCTTTCCCAGCACAAAGATCAAGTGGCACACAGTGTATTCAGTAGAGCTGGCCCAGAAACAGAGCTTTCATCCCTGGAAAGCTTAAACATTTCAAAATTAGCTTCTCCTCTAGTCCACAGAGATAGAAACATACTGAAAGAAAATACTTTCTGAAAGTCTTCAAATCAGAGATGCTGAATTCTTTTGATCAGAAATTACATCTTTCATTCTGACAAAGGAAAATGAAAGGGTTGATGCTTCAGATCTTCCCAAATACAAGACTGAAAAACTGTACTTTCAAACTCCTCTGAGAATTTGCTGTAGTTCTAATGCAAGACTTGCTTCTATCCAGGCTTCCCCCTAAATTTCTGTTGTTTAAAATGTCCAAGTTCCTAATGTTTTGTCATATCACATGTGAAAACCCAGAAACAATTTAGGGTCAAGGTTAAGACTGTTGCTAGGAAAAAGTAGAAAGACTTTGCTGTTGGTGGTGTTTTTTGGTGGTTTATGCTCTATGAAGTGGATTGGAGGGACGGGGGGATTGCTTTTGGTATGTGCTGTAATAATGATTATAGTGAGCCAACTAGAGATTCACTGTGGATTAAGTTCCAGGTTAACTGTGTGTTTTCACAATATTGTTTCTACCTTTATTTCTCCGGAATCACCACTCATTTAGCATAGCTGATAATGTTAGGTCAGGAAAATTTGTTAGATAACTCCAGGGGAAAGGGAATCTTTTTCAGTGCTGAAGTGCTATTTTAAAAGTTCATAGGAACCCCAGAGCTAGAATACCAGTAACAAACTGAAGATTATCTGATGTTCATGAAAATGCCTGCATTGTTTACAAATAAGGACAGAGCTCCCTTCCTGGAATGAGATGGAAAACTGCCAGATCCTGTGGTGTATGTCTGAGTAAGCTGTGGAAGATCCTAGGAAAGGAAAAGGATATAAAGGTGAAAATCTGACCCTTGCATCCTCGAGAGTCTGAGCTGGTCAGTGTGCTGCAGCTCCAGTATCATGGGAAGAAACCTCACCACGGTCTTCATTCTCCTCACCAGAAAAGTTGTGCGATGAGTTGCAGGCAAGAATGGCAATGGCTGATTGTTTTAACAGCTGCCCAATCTTGTCTGTTAGCTTTGCTACAATATTTTACATTCATAATCCAAACCAATACAGAAAAGCCTCATTAATACAGTTGAAAAATGTTATATAGAAAATCTTGTGTATGTGAGAGGGGAAGGGTTTGATGAGCTGCCAGAGTCCTGAGGCTTTCCCCAGGAGGGCTGTGCTGTTTATAGTGGGTATTTATTCCTCTTTTTTGCTGGTAGGTGCATGGTGTTGATAGCTATTTCTTCCTCCGTCTTAGGCTTCTCTTGGGTTTATTTTTTACACTTAATCCATCTACTTGCATGCTCTTTCTTAATTGGTTCCCAGCTGATCAGTTTTTCTATTCTGTTATCTCTAAAACTGCTCTTCCCTGAACAATGAGAGCTCGCACTTCTATAGCAGCCATGCAATGTTCATCCCCATTTGTCTTTACACATACCCCCCCGTCCATCTCCCCCTGTCCTCCCCCCTCCTTGCCCATCTCCCCCCCCCCCCAAGGTATTCCATGCGTTTTTTTTTTCCGCAAGGTATTCCATGCACGTTTTTCACCACACAAGGCTTTCCATGTTCACCCCTTCGCGAGCGTTTTTTCATGTTTTCCCCCATCACGAGTGTCTTCCCTACAAGAGTTTTTCCGTGTTCATCCGCTCGTGAGTTTTTTCCTCTCAAGTTTTTCTGTGTTCACCCCCCACATGAGTTTTTCCCACGTGACATTTTCCATGTTCATTCCACGTGGGATTTTTCCCATGTGGGTGTTTCCTTTTTCGACTCCCCACTAGTGTTCAACCCATGAGTCTTTTCCATGTTTGCCCCCCACCACGAGTTTCTCTCCCATGTGAGTTGTTCCTTCCCCCCTCCACCTCGCGGGTTCCCCCCCATGGGTTTTCCCCCTTACCTCGCGAACCTCAGCATTTGAAATCAGGCAGGAGGCTGGTTGGATGCACAATGTGAGTTGGTTCATGACAAACAGCCTATGTGTTTCATTAACCGGTAATGAGACTTCTAAAGCATCCCTGGTCATTGCTGTGACCCAGGACAAACACTCGGTAACCCTGAAACTATTAACATTTGAGGAAACAGTGGGTGAGAACCGACGTGGCTGCACTCAGGGCTGTGTGGATCCCAGCAGGCTCTGCTGCCTGAAGAGGGGATGCACAACACCAAAGGAACAGAAAATGCTCTCTTCGTTGTGAGCGGTGGGTGGAACAGCAGTTCAATTCCTGAGGAAGACAACTACAGTACTTTGAAAATTACGTGGAAAAGGAGACTAACCAGCAGCTTGGGCTGCAAGAACTAGGTTCAGTAGCTCACAGGATCAAACATCTGTTTCACTGTAGATAACATGCTTAGCCTGCTTGTTCTTCTCTTAGATTTTTGCTTTGTTTTTTGTTTTTCTGTCTGTCTCAGGGCCTGGGAGAGGCAGGAACTACCACAATTTCATGTGGCCATTTAAATGCTTCTGCTAGGCTTTGTAAAGAGTGGTGGTGTTGCTGGCCCAGGAGAGATGGTGTTCAGTAAAAAGCAATTGAGATTTGGCCCAGCACCTCTGCCTACTTGACTTCCCCATGCTCGCTTGCCAGCAGGCAGAGACCTGTGGCCTCAGACTTGTCAAGAAATTCTCCTGCTTGCATATCCTCAGCAGATCAATAGAGCCTCAGCATAAAGCGATTACAGCAAAATGGAAGAAGAAAAAACCCTGCCAGTGAGTCAGCAACAGTTGGGACCAGGGGAGAAGGAAATCCAAGTTATAAGGTATAGCAAGGGGGTGGCATGGGGTTGCCCAGAAAGTTGTTTCTGCATACTGGTTTTGCAAATAAAAAATGCTAATAGGGCTGGAGAGCATTGCTTCAGGTACTAATGTGACTAGCCCTGAGTGCTTGGAATAACCCTACAGCAAGTGTCTCAGAATGGTTTCCTGAGGCCCTGCTGTGTGAACACAACTTAAACTGCTCAGAGGAGCCTCCTGGTTGACTCTGAAAGTTGTTGATATTCTAGCATGTCTTTATTGCTGTAAATAGCCTTACATGTTTCCAAGTTTTGTGCAAACAATAGTACTGCACAAAAAACTTCTTTTCATGATCCCATGGCTAAATTCCCCATTCAACAAAACACTGTTACACCCTGAAGTGTTTGGCCAAGTCTCAACTTCAGCTGGGCTGGAAGGGCATGAGTCCAAAACAGTTAAGAATCCCATCACGCAACTTTGGGCTCAGGAGGTTGAACTCCTCATTGATTAATTGATCATTGTATGATCATTGTATGATCAAAACATGACTCAGCTGAGTTCATGCTTCCCTGTTGAATCTTGAAGGATTATTCAGTTTGCCTTTCTTACAGCTACCTTCTTTGAATGCACTTTTTCTGCTATAGAGTGAAGAGTTATTGACTGGCTTCATGGCAAAAGCCACATCTCAATTACACGTGGCAGGGACCCAATTAAAGAGAAGTTGATTAATAGGAGCATTACAGCCACAACAGTCTAAGTTTTTTGGTGATGAAGAAACCATCCTCGAAGGGAGGTACATGCACTGCATGTTACATATGATGGAACCAGGGTATGTTGTAATTCTTTTTTCTGCTCTGACTGCCGAAGCTTTTATCTGTGAGACGTAATGAAAACACATTTCTTAAGTTTCCTTTGTTTGTGTTACCTTGACAGTCTAGCATCATTGATAACAAATGGAAGCAAAGTGGCATTTGCTTCAAATTAAATGGGTTCTGATGTCTGAAGACAGTACCTTAAATTACTTTGTCATGTTTGGGGTTTTTTTTCCCTCATTCCTCTTTGCTGGCTTCTTCTCTGCAAGACTGGCCTTGATAAACAGCAAATCACTGCTTGGAAGCGCATTCACTCCTGCTGCTCATTCTGCTGACATAAAATTGAAATTGAGCTTTTGCTTTAGTGTGCTAAACATCAGACAGGTCCTCTCTCACCAGCTTTCCCCTACTGCAATTCCATTGATTTACAACTCAGTTATCTTAATTTACAGCATGAGAGAGAAGCTTTTGAAACCACAGATTAAAACCTGGACTTGGTTGACTTGTCCATTCTTTCTGAATAGCTGTTTTCAGTTGCATATAGTTTTCTGCAAGGTTATTTTGGTTCAGGCTTTCTGAAAAACAGCAAAAACTCTTAAAGTCTGGCAGTACTTTTGTAGCAGTCAAAGACAGCATTGTTGCTTCAATTAAAACAGCACAGACCCCAGTGGCCTTTACAAATGACTTCTTTCTCTGTGCTGTTCTTGGGTTACCCATTGAACGTTACTGTAAATCAAAAAGTGACTGCACTTTGTTATTGCTACAGAACCTACCAGGCAAAATTTCGATTTAAAGACTTCATGTAAAGCATTGCTGTTCTTTATTAATGAGGCTACAACAGTAGCTTTGCTGATAATGTCCCTAGTAGTGGTTTGTCAGCTAGAGCTGGTCAGACTGCAAGGGCTGCATAAGTGTGTGTATATTCTCGTCTGCATTTTATTTTGGTAATGGTGATAACTGCAACAGAAGCTTTACCAATGATAATTGCAGCTGCATTCCAGTGGCAACATTCTGGCACGCTAATGAAAAGGTCACTTGGGCTAGCAAAACTGAGATGCCTGTGTGGGTACTTGTAGCACAGTTAAACCTAGTCTAATGAATTATACATGTCCAGGAGTGTCCCTGGGTACTGAGGCCAACTGGCATGGAGTGGCCTATTTCTGTGACAGTAAATACTGCTGGACTACAAAACAGCATGGCTTGTACAGTCTGCCCATTGGGAACACTCCCAGCAATGCCCTCATCACTGAAGCAGGCATAGGGATGGTTGGTGAGTGTCCTAGTGCAGGCTGCAGGCAAGGTGTACATACAAATGTCCTCCCCTCAGGTCAGACAGATCCTGCCCATGTCCCACTTACGTCATCACAACTGACCTGCACTGTCTGAATATGGAAGATTTGCAGAGGACTACTGATGATTCTACTGCAGACGTGAAAATAGTGCACCCAAATGTTTGTGACTGTATTGAACTGCAGCTATTTCTTGAGATGAAAAAGCTGCATTCATTTCGATAAATGATATGCTGTGAATTGTTTTCTCAGCCTAATTAAAAATTTAAAACAAGAGAAGGAAAAAGCATGATGTGATATAACTGGCATAAATACACACTGAAATCTGAATGCTGTTGCCCAAAATATATCCTGCTTGAATGAAGGACAGAGAATAGGGGATGCTAGGAACCAGGCTCTGGAATATCTTCCTTGCTTCTGCAGTTGGCGTTATTCCCCCTTTGACAAAACCTAGTGTCTGTATAAGCTAGCACACTCCCAGCGAGTGAGAAATCCACTCCCCCTGCCATCTGCTCTCCTGCATGAATAATTAGGAGGAGGAAACAGGCCTAGCTCGGAAAAAGAGAAGCAGAAAGCAAGCTAATGCGGGGAGAAAAATATCCCATCATAACTAGCTGCAGGCTGGGAGGAGGGAGAAGGAGGGAGACGGATTTCCAGCCTCAGGCAAGTGCAGCATGCAGTGAATGAGGCTGCTCACAAAACAACCAGCAGTGCTTGGAGCGGGAAAGCTGCAAGGGGAGGGAGCAGCACTCCAGTTCCAGGAAACACTGGCCTCACAAACATGCTTGGGCAAGCACTGCAAAGTACGTTGAATTTCTTTAAGCTGTTACTGCAGCTCATGATTTGTGTGTGATCTCTGAGGTGTTCTCCATCAGCCGAGCAGCAGGACTGAAAATGTGGTCCCCTTCAGAGCAAACCTCCTCTGGAAGTGCCTTGTTTCTGTCACCTGAGTATCTCAGTCTTGCATTCAGTCGATCCATTTCCTTTTGGAGTTTACAGCCTCATGTCATCCTTTATTTCTTACAGCAAGAGATTTGCACTCCACGTGGCCTTGTGGAGTACCAAAGATGTCCCCCACAGCATGACACTCTTTCTATCTAACACTGACTGTTCACACAGAGGAAAATGTTAGTAGCATTGCATTGAGCTTCTACCTGTAGTTCTGGTTTATGTTCTGTGGGTTCACAGCTAAATGAAGAATCTTTATCACCCACATCTCTTACTGATTCTAAAGCCATATTTCTTTTGAGGAAAGCTAGAACCACAGAAATACAAGTAAGACCACAAATGTTCATCTTGTGCTTCCAGTGAAAAGATTTGCAGACCACCTTATAAGTAACTAAAGAAGGCAATTGCTATCCCAACATTTGACTTGGCAAAATTCTTCAAGCTAGCTAATCCAGCAAGTTTATAGTAATTCATTTCATACCCCATGCTCAGTATTGTGGCTTTGTCCCAGTAAACCTTTAAATGAAAATGCGGAAGGTGGCACTGAGTCACTTCTTCCTGGTCATCAGCAAGGGCAGGGCATCAGCACAGCTACCAAGACTTGTCAGTGCCATTGTACGTAGTACCTCATATGCATGGTGCATACCATGCAATACTGTGTTCTGGTCTCAGACCTGTGGCAACAGGCAGCAAACGCAAGACTGAAAATGCTAGGCTCTGGGTAAGATTGTTGTTATCCCTTCTTTGAGTGGACACGTCCACAGTGACAAACACTGAGACACTTGGATGTGCAGGATGCAGTTCCCTGCTGCTTTGCCTTTAGGAGGTATTCCAATATGCACTGCAAAAGAACAACCTCAACTCCATTTGTGCATGCACAGGCATACAAATAGTTGCATTCACATTTCATCCCATAGTAATGACATTTTCACCACTTTCCTCGGCCGTGTAACTTCTGTAAGTATTTAAACACACACACACCCCGCCCATGTGTGCACACACATTTTTGCAACATACAATTTCAAAGCCCTGTTTCACGGGGGGAAGTTTCATAGGTTTTTGTGTATTTTTTCTAATCTCCCCTGTGGCAAAACTTTCCTGCAAGTCTTCAGCTGCCTTTTCAATGTGTGACATATCTGTCTCCAAACAAGCTGTGCAATTCTGTATACCTATCCACTCATTGTTGTTAGCCGTGGTTGATTTATCTTTATTTTTATTTTGGTCCCTCTGTGTAAAGTTGGAGCAGTTGTTTATCAAAAGGAAAGACTTCCAGAAGTTCCCTCAATATAATTCCTTTCTTCTGTAATAACAAACTCCAGCTGCACTTCTTATATTTTTGTTTGGTAGCAATGGGGCCTTTTTTTGCCCATCACCAAAGCAGAATGTGCATATTTTATCTCCTCTTTCCTTTACCTCAGACTTGTGGTTCCTGCTGATTATTTGAACTTTTATTTCATGCAGTAATTAATGTGTTGTAATAAATTAATTCTTGGCTTTCTTTCCTTCTTCATTAATGCAGGAAATTCTTTGTTGTTCAAAAAGACTACGTGTCTGCCAGATTTCACACAACTCATTAAAAAGGAGCTTTAAACACTGTAAACAAATCAACGCTCAACCCAAACAAAATGGAAGGGAATATAGGAAAGCATGGTGGTTCTACTTGCATATGAATCTCTCTCTTTTGCACAGGTAAGGTTTTTTTTGTTTTTGTTTTTTTTCCCTAACTGACATTCCCAAGATTTGGCTTTTTCTTTATTTCTTACTTGTGATGTACGTATTAGAACCAGAGAGCTTTAACTCAGGGTAAGGGCCGCTCTGCCCCCATCCTCTGCATCCTGGGTATTGTACACTTTTATAAAATAAAAAAGTGTGGTGGTTTTCTCTCCTTCCTTGAAGCAGAACGTGTTTTGTTTTGTTTTTCTCCTTCTTAACAACTGGCAGTACATAATCTGGGACGGTATCTGTGTGTCTAGTGACCACAGTGAACTTCCTTGTATCGTAATGGTTTGAAAGCCTGGAGGACCTAAAGACATGTCGGGAGTCATTAAAATGTAGAAGCTTCATCCACCCACAGTGGTTTCTGTTGATCTTTTTAACTTTCACTACAGTAAAGAATCCTTGGGTCTTTTCCTTCTCTCTTTAATTAAAGCAGACAGAAGACTTCTCTGTGAGGTTCTGTGTCTGTTGAATTTCACACATTGCTTTATTTGAGTAAACAGACCCCATAAATATGTATGGAGAAGAATTCCCAGCACAAATAACTTGTTGCAGCTCTTTTCAGAAAATATAAACCTCTCTGAGTGTTTTACTGATAGTGCTTAGCACATAGCTGCACTGGGCATGTATTGCAAGGTTGTTTTGAACTTCTGGTCTAAGTCCAATGTTGAATAATGGAATGGGCAGAGATTGCCCAGCACTGCTCACAAGGTAAGGGCAGGTGCTATTGCTACAACATTTGGGGCTCTCAGTGTTGTCTTTCCTTCTCTGTAGGGTCTCTTAGAACCTACTGAACCAGAGAAGTGCCTACTGAACCAGAGAAAAGAAGCTTATGTGTAAAACAGCATTTGACTGAGATGTCTAAGGGCATCTGGGAAAGAGTGCTGGGTCTGGAAGGTATAGAAATCTTGAATCTGTCCAGATACACTCAATCCAAAAGCATAAGGCACTAGAGAGAGAAATATACTGAAGATACAAACTTAAAACCCATGAAAATGGGGAAGACATCCATCTTTTTGTCATTGTGTCGCTCAGGCAGCAGCAGAAGTAGAAACAATTAAGAAGTAGGGAAGACCACAGTGTAGAGACCCGTGTAAAGTCTGTCTGAGCTCTAGATATGAAAGTGTTCTCCTATTCAGGAGGCAGGATTACCATGTGGTTTTGCTTAAGTGTATTTGCAGGACAGTACTGCAGAAAACCAATGAAAATTGATGGGTTATCATTGCCCATCACTTACATGCTTTATAGATGTAACATATAGCACATTTTTTACTACTAAGGCTGTAAACGGTCTTAATCTGTACCACAGTCCCTAAAGCCAGAGCTGCTGCCTTATGAGAATGTGGAAGCGTACTTGCATGGCACAGGGCACTGTGCTGTGGACACCAGAGCTGGGGCTACGGCAGTAGCACCAGGACCAGGTAGAGCTGAGCTGCACTAATGTCCTCCTCTGCCTAAGTGGGCTGACCCTGCACCTCGCACAATAACGCAGCTGGGACGGGATACAGACCTGAACTACTGTAGGCATCCTCACATGGTGCTGTATTGTTCTGCATAGACATGCCCTAAGAAATGTTAGGGGTGACTCTGAATTATTCGGTCCCAGAAAAATATCCCCGAAGAACAGCAGGCTATTTCCAAAATTACCCTGAAGTCACATTATTTATGGTACCCCAGAGGAGATACTAAAGGTGCTGAGTGGGAATGGTGGTCAATACCTACACTGTCCTGCTGTGTTATTTGGTCCTTGCAATTCTGTCTGGTGCTGTAGCATATGCTCAGCTTTCTCTCAAATTCATTCCAGCCTGCTCCTTCTCCTTTAACATGCTTTGAGAAAGGCATTTAGCCATCAACATTAGGGAACATGTTCGTATTTTGGCTCTCTTATCAGTCAGTGAGTAATTCTAAATTAAAACATGACTTTTCTGCTAACGTTTTATGTGGTTTCATTTTATAGCCTTATGAGTAGCTTCTCATTTGATTCCCATACCCCTGGGAAGCGAGCTGTATTTAAATGCAGTGGTTTCTTGCCCACTGCAGACTGCTATTTGAAATGCTCCCCTAGGATGTGTGCACTTGTGAAAGAATTTATTCATTCACCTTTCTTCCACACAGAGCAAGGCTTCAATCACCCCAACCAAGAGGAGCCTGCATGGCCACACCAGGGTCCTTCCACACAACCTGCCCTCCACCCTACTGGTTCACCGCTCCCCTCCCTGCACAATTTCCCCCCCACCCCCTTCTTCTGCCCCCTCCTCATTCTTCCCACTTCAGCCTGCCCGTTGCAATGTCCTGGGTTTTGTAATAATGTCAAATATGGCTCTGTCCAGAGCCCAGCTGGGCTGCCATGGCTGATGCTGCTGCACAAGGGTACGTAGCTGAGGTCTTTGCATCATGCAGAAAAATGTGTCTGTCCATCCAGTCTTATCCATTTCTTTCAAGAAAATCCTTTCATATTTTATTTCTATATTCTACAGACTTTTCCCTCTAGAGCTAGTAAAGGGATAAACCATTTTAAAAAATAATGAGGTTTAGTTGCCAGAATTCATAATCCTATCCGTACCCTTCCCATAATAGCAGGGGCACCTTGACATTAAAAAGCTGAAATGAGCACTTAATCAGAACATGTTTTGTTTTGTACCCTTAGGTGCTAAATTTAAGTGGTGTTTAAAAGGAGGAAAGGGACAACTCAGCAAAAATTTATTCCTAAATCCTAGTTTCCTTTTGTTAATCACTCTAAACTTCAATTTTCTACTCCAAGAACTGCAAAGGTACTATTGAGATTTTGTGATAGAGTACTGCTTTGGACTTCAAACCTCAGCAGAAAAGGCAGCAAGCCAAACCATGACCTTAGGGGATAAGGGAACCTTGGATGTGCCAGTGGGAAGGAAAAAAAAAATCGGAGACAAAAATTAACTACCTGTATTGCACTGCTAGAGAACCGAAGGAGAAATCTGCTTCTTACAGCTGATGTAAGCTGTAAACTTGAAGGCTGGATGCAGTTGTTTAAGAAAGGCTCAAACAAGAACATTGGGACCCAGAGTAGGACCTTTGCAGACATGAAATTGTATCATTGCTAGTAAAACTAAACCTTGGTTGAGGTGTATGGGGGGGAAGCAAAAGGATTTCTCCTTTCAACTGAGAGCAACATGTGGGTCTGGTTATGACTGGGTCATTTAGATCAGTAGTAATTAATTGTGGACTATACAGAAATAGCAAGTGGCTACTCAGAAGGGCAGGGAGAGTTCTTGGGGAAACTGAAAATTCCCAAGACATTTGGGATATGTGGTTAAGAGGATATGGTCCTAAACTATGACTTCAGAATCTGTAGTGAATGCTATTAGGTTGAATGGCCTCAGGGTACAGCCTTTATCATTTTAGGCAGAACACTAGATAATAAAAATGGAAAACTTTGTTTAGAAAAAGATGGCTTTTCTGGCAAAATATATGGAAGTAGGGGTAAAAACAGATTTTGTTGTGCAGTAATAGGTCTCAAAAATATGCCTGAAATACTGAAAAGCATCAAGAATTCAGTGTGATTATAGGAAACAAAAAGTAATATTAAAGTTGCTGAAACAGAAAGTTTCTTCTCTTCTCTTTCTTGTTAGGTTCAGTCCTACACAAGATAAGACTTCACAAATTAAGCTTGTTTTGAAAGTAAAGTCACAGGTGTGTGTCTAATCTTCCAGGTATTTTTTTACCTGACTTTGTACCTGTGTTTAGTTGATGCCACCATTTTTTAAACTGAATTGTATTTTGAAATATTATTGATGTCATTTCAGGGGTAAGGTATTCTTTTTTGCAGCTCCAAACATCAGATCCCAGGGTTTTTTATTCATATACTTGAGTCTTATCCCTCAATAGTAAACCCTGAGGGAAGGAAATTGGATAGATCTGGGAGAATGAGACAGCCTCTCCCACACCAAGTTGGCCAAGAGACTTCATGGAGTCCAGTCCAGGGCTTTCCATTTCACTTTCTAGTGGCCGATCTCAGTTACTCCTCATCCAAAAGTGCCTGAGCTTTTATAAGCAAACAGATTTCTGGTCAAAAATGTTGTTTCTTTTGCATTTGCCCTGTGGGACACACTGTTAAGCCAGTACTGTAAACATATGGCTATGGCCAGCAACAGCAGTGATCCTCAGAGACATTGCAACAACTACATGGGGTATCTGGTATTGTGAAATCTCCTGCTGTACAGGCTGGTGATTTCTATGCTTGAGCTCCTTAAATTATTGATCTGCGGAATTGATGAAGAACAGCTGAGCCCCAGAAAAAGCTCAGAAGCAAACTTGGAGTCTGTGAAGGCATTTATTTTGGTTATTATGGATATACATAACTTGCCCCGCAACCAATGTTCATGCAAAGCAGTGTTTCACAGTGAGATGTTGCCTCCGAAGCCAAGGCCACTTTGCCCTTGAGTATTTTCTGGGAAAGAAAACCCAAACCCACGCAGTGCCCTCTGGGGTGGTTTCCTCCAGCACTCTCTCCGGTCCTTTTTGTAGTTGCCTGGCAACCAGGGAAGGGAGGAGGAGGCGGAGGAGGAGGATGTGAGAACATGGAGGCACCTGAAGAAGCAGACTATCTGTAGCAAACCGATTGGCCAAATCAGCTCTTGGTTCTCTTGAGCTACTCCATTGCAATAGGTCATCTGCACTGGCCCTTTTTAGATGATTGTCTGCTGAAGGTGAGGATGATGACCCTGCTTTAATTTTACATGAGTTTTACCCTAATATGAATCCTTTGGCATTGACAGAACTATTCTTCCTGAGTGGGAATAAGTGAGGTAAGAAACAAGATTTGGTCAGTGCACAGAGCTTATCTGTGGTGTCTTAGCTACACCATGTGATTGAGCAGTGCCCCTTGGCTTAAAGGAAGCCAAAGAAGTATTCAGCTCAGCTGTCCCTTCAGAACATGATGTTTTAGCCTCAGATTTTGTACCAGATGTTCTCCCCAGTCGTCAAAAGGGCTAAAAACTATGGAAGATGAAGTAGGTTTTTCTAATTCAAGAAAGCAAACAAGTGAAAAAGCAGAAGTTTCCGTCTCCAGTTAAATACGTCCAGAGTAGGATTTGTAGTTTGGATGAAAATAATCTTAGAGGCAACAGGGATGTGAGAGAAAAGTCAAAGCTGTGCTCTGTGAGTTACAAGCTACTGACATGAATCTCGCTTTCTGATGAGTGTCTTGACCGTTGGTCATCCATTCAGTCTTTGGCCCAATGTTACAGGAGTCTTTATACAGTAGAATAATTTGTGCAGGAGGTATAACGATAGTCTCTCTTCTGAATAGCTGATAAACTCTTGGTGCACTTCACTTACTTTCTGCCCTGGAGAGGACTCAGAGGTGAGTCTCCAGTTTGCTTTGTTCAGGTTTGGGCTCTCTGTTTCCTGCATCCTAAATGAGTGCCATAACCTTTGGGATATTGCCTATGCTGACATGGAATTAGGGCACGTCTCTCTCTTTTCTAACCTTTGGGAGGGGGAAACCTGTCCCATCAGTAAACAAGAATATTCTTTTTGCCTTGGAAACTTCCACAGCCTAGGAACAGTGTTTTGCAAAATATGGCAGGTGATCTGGTGACGAAGTGGTGTACTTATATTTTTAAATTTTTTTGGTATTAAATAGATCCTCACTCAAAAATCTCATGGAAAAATATGATATTTGTGTTTTCTTGTGTTAGAATAGCATAGTGAGATAAAATATGGCTTTTTAAGACCTCATATTGCTATGATGTTTGAGACGGCAAGAAGTCACTGCAACCAATAAACTACTTACAGAAAAATGTTACTGAAGTAAGTAAAGAATGCCAGTAGAAAAATTGTTTTGGTTTTTTTTCTAGGTTAAGACATGATACCTAGGAGGTCTTGAAAAGTTTGTTAAAATAACAAGTCACTATTGCTTATGAGTGAAAAATTCTTTTAATTAGGAGCATGTTTGGGACACTGAAACATATTTTCAGTGGGATGGTAATGCGCTTCTTATAGAGACCACCATACACATATGCAGTAGCACTGAAGCCCCAGGATAATGCCTCAGTCTGACTATGTAAAATGCAGCTTGTCCCAAAGGCATCTCACTTCAGAAAATAGCATCCCAGACACGTCTAAGGAGCCCATTCCTGTTCTGCTATGCATTGCCCTTTCCTTCTTCTCTCTCTCACCCTGTCCTTTATTCCTCAGATTTATTTCTGTGGAACCTGCCACTTGAATGCCTCTGCTGCTGTTACACCATCCCAAGAGCATGTTTGCCAAACTGACAGCTGTTAAAGAGGGTGTCACAATACATTCAGCATGAAAAAATGCTCACTTCAACCGCTCATCTCTGCCACGTATTGTGGGTCCAAAACAAGCCCACATGGCTTGTGTGCAGCCCGATCTACTCTGGCTGCTACAATATCATTAGCTAATAAATGCCTTTTGCAAGGCTTTAGCAAAATACCAGGGGAGGGCAGGGAGGGGGCATGAAAAGAAATAGCCAGATGCATTTGGAAGTAGATAAACAATTAAAGATTTGGTTTATATTCAGTTCCAACCAATCAGAAGTTGGACTTTATTAATGATCTGTAAAAGTGATATCTAGGCACAAGGAAGAAGACCCTATCAGAAGATCAATACCTCCAACTCAAGGTGCTGAAATATTGCCACAACATCCCAAGTAAGGCAGACTGACAGTCAGTCTTGGGACTTAAAGGGTGAACAGGACATCAGATAAGGGGGTACTTATATCTTGAAAATGCATACTTGTTATTAGTGTTTTTTTCATAATTTCTTGAACTTTTGGATCCCCGTAGTATGTAATGCTTTTGCCTTGGCAAGTATCCTACTTGGAGTATAACACTCACAACAATACAATCCTATATCTCTCCCTAAATTTCTCAATTGCTTCTTGTTTTCATCTATACACACAGTTCCTCTCATCTGGGGATGAAGAGGGAGGGGGAGAAACTTTCACAGTTTACTCCATTTGCCTGTGTGTTTAATTTTCTCTAATTTTGAATATGCTCCCACTTATTGTTCCTACCCTTCAAAAGGGGCTTATGCCCAGTGAGGCATCATTTCAAAGGAGAACACCAAAGCTTCCAATGGCAATAAATTGTCTGATCAAAAATAATTATGAGGAAGGAGAGGTCTTCCATGTAAACTACAAAGCTTTCTGATTTTTTTTCCAAAGAAACGTTCTTCATTTTCATCCAAAAATACCTCAGCTATTACGATTGAGAACAAAAGACTTCACAGAAAAATTTCTACTAAAATAGTGAATTTCTTAGAAGGTTTGCAACCAAAAAAATATTCAACTGAAAAAAAATTTACATAGAGAACCCAAAAAATAAATTACACAGAGAACCAACTTTGATGGAGAATATTCAACAACCCTACCCAGGATTTAATTCCTGTAAAAGACTCTTAGTACCTTGTCTTCCATTTGCTCAGCCTGTCAGCTGCTTCTGACACCTTTCATCCTGCTTGTCTTGCCATTTTGTTCTCTTATTTGCTTTAATTCATTCCTTGGGGTTGGTGGAAGACTTTTCTCAGCTTATTCCAACTTATGGAGTGTTTCCACGAGCAGCGGCTGGGACCCTGCTTCCTTCTCTCCCTCCCCATCTACTCTGTGAAAGCTGTCATTCACCTTTACTGCACCACGGAGTCATGATCTGCCTTTCGATTCAGTGCTTGTCTGCAATGAAGCCTCCTGCCACTTCTCCCACCCTGCCTCGTGTGTGTTTGTGTACTACTGCTGCCAGTAGCTCTGCGGAGCTCTCAGCTGAGCACCTCTCACCAGAAGTAAATTCACATTAGTGCTGGGAGAATTGGTTTGTGCCCTCTTTAGCCAAAGCTTTGCTCCTGATTATTAAACCCTTTGTCAGGGAGGCTTTGATGCTAGGAATTAACTTGAAAGGGATTTGATAACCAAGGGCCATATTCATGATGCGGAGCTCTCCATTGAAGAGCTCCCCCCCCAGCATCTCCTGAATTTTGAACAGATTCTCTAGTTGTCATGGAAACAGCCTAATTTGCTCTCTTTTTGTGATTTAAGTAAGCATCATGTAAAAACTCTTCAATAAATGATGGTAAAACATCCTGAGTTTTGGTAGTTACATTGGGCAACTTGCCACGTGGCTTAATTTAATTGCTCTGAAGCTATCACCAAGTGCATAATTCAACGTTTCCTTTAACACAAAACCTCTTAAAAGTTTGGATGGCTGCAAGGGACAGAGGAGGGAGAAAAGAGCAGCTGCCATTCTTCAAAAGTGAAGCATCTTCAGGAGCAGGAGGGCAGTTTTGTCCCTTTTTGTGGCAGAGGAATCCATAACAAAGACAAAAACTTAGTTGAGACTTTTACTTTTTCACTCCTTAGATCACCTTGAACTTGGTGGCAAAGGCAAAAGCATCCGCCGTTCCTGTGCCCTATTCTCCTGGGGAAGGCAGCATGACTCTCCATCCTGCACTGGGGCTGTGACAGAGGTAGACAGCCCAGCAATTTAGAAGGTGGCAATAGCCGCATGTTGCCCCAGCTTCCTGCCAGTCCTTCACCTTGAAGGCAGTGCCTAAAGAAAGACATTGCCTTTAGGAAAACCGTTGGTCTGCCTTTGTACTGCCAAGCTGGTACTTGGGCTTGACTTCAACCTCGCATCCCTACTGCCTCTAGAGGCAGAGCTAAGGGCTACCCAGCCAGCCAGTCCTGGGAGATGAGCCAAACTGAAGGCTGGTGTAGGAGTTGCTTGAAGGAGTTTGGGCTCTAGTGCAACTTTGAACCTCACATTATTATGATAGTAGGCATATAGACTCTGCTGAGTAAATATTAGCACAGGAGAAGCAGAGTGCAAAGGGTGTTCTTGGGCTCTAAGGGACGCAGGCTCCTATAATGGAAGAAGAATGGCTTCTTCATCCTGCCTGTTTATTTTTCAGTTACGGTGGAATGATATGGCTGTTTGTAAATACTGCTCACGTGAACATGTATTAGCAATAGCTTTCAATATTGCTGTGAATGGTCATTAAAAAGCCCTGCTGGCTGCTTGGTCTGATCTGGGGGTGGGAGGGGTTGTCCCACTGAGCTCCTCCACTTCCAGCATTGGTCCCACAACAAAAAACTCCTCAGGCAAATGAGGTGGTCTGAGGCTTGACTTAGATAGCGGTGACCCTGTTAAGGGACACTGCAGTGCTTTGTAACTCCTCAAACAAAACATCACCTGAGGAAAAAGAGCAGTGTTCATTTTCGGAAAACTACTTCTTGAGAAATGTAAGTGTAGTTAGTTGTCACTACAAATTCATGGTCAGAAAAAAAAAAAAAAAAAACGCAAACCAGAACAGCTTAGTCATTTGGTCTGGGGGAAAACTGCCACTTTGGTGTGTTTTTTTGATGTGGGGATTCAAACTCCCACAGCAGGCATGTGAAATCACAGTCCCCGAGCCATGCGTATATGAGCCTTTCTCTTTCAGGAACAGCGTACTTGCATCCCTTGGGTGTCTGAACTGACGGGATGACAACGCAGTTGCTGAACAGAAGATGTCATGATACAAGGCAGACTCTGCCATTTCCTTGTGATCTGCTTGTCTTGTCACTCCCTTCTGCAGAACAGTTTTATTCTTTTCTCAGGTCTTGCATTCAGGAAAGAGGCAATGTGTTTGATGTGCTGCAATATCGCTTTGCCTGGGCAGAAATCTCTGCATCCACTGAGATGGTAACGACCATTCACCAGGGAAAGACTGTGTTGTGGGCTGGGGATGAATGTACAACAATAAAAAGGGAATGCCATGGCTTTAGGGGGAGGAGGAGAAGAGGGATGGAATGGGAAATACAAGTGGGTAATCTAAGGTCTCCTTTTCAGGAGAGTGACAGATTCTGGTTTCTTTACCTGCCTCTCTTTGCTAAAAGCCTGCCAGTGGGGGTGAAGTCTGTGACACCGGAGCCCGCACGTCCTTGTTATTTTACTAAATTATTCATCCTGTTCCTGTGATAATATAGTTATAAGGAGGAGCCTAATTGAATTTACTGTCTGGCTTTGGCCAATAGGGCGATAAGGATCCAGCAGAATGGGATGACGGTGAATCCTGCTAGTGTGCTGTGAATGTGAAACAGGAGGGACCGGCAGTTTGTGTGCAGGAGGGAAAGCGAATCGGTCCAGGGACCCTGGATTAGCAGACTAAGGAAAGGTAAGGGAGCCAGCGGGAATGGGATTTGCCACAATCGTATACTGACCCTGTGCTGCAAGGGTGGTTTTGTTTATAGGGGAGCACTCTGCAGGCAATGTTTTCCTGCAGGGTTTGGAGGGAACAGGAATGTGTGTGGTGGCACTTGCTCAGTGCATGTAGCGTGTGCCTTTGTCCTTATATGTGCTGCAGGGGTTTATAACATTGCGTGTTCCTTGTGCATGTCTGTATGGAGATGCCTGTGTTTTATGTGGGTAGAGCAGCAACATATGAAGCCTGTGCATTATAAATGCAAGGAGAGGAGTCAAAAGGGAGAAATTACCTCATGGGCAGTCTGGGGAAAACAGTAGTGCTTTCTGGTTTGATTGAAAATGGAAATGCCGAGGTTTTTACTGAGCTGTTTGCAAACAAAAAAGAGCAAGCATGTGTGCATCTGTTTGTGTACGTATCGGATCTGCAGTGAGATGTAAAATGGGAAAGAGGAGGTCAGATTGGAGCGTTAGTCATGGCAGGTGGAGATAATTTGCAAGGAATCTGTGTAATCAGATTTTCTAACATGGAGAGTGCAAGTGAGCAGGAAAGTGGATTAATCCTGTCTGCTGAGCCAGCAACACCTGGAAAGTAAGGGGGCTGGGAATCAGGACAGGTTATCTCACTGGTTAGAAGAACTGATGATCAAACTGTCCTGTTTACCTGCTGCTAAAGTGATAACCTATTGAGTTGCTTCCACAGATTTGCTATATCTCTTTTAATAATGCGAAGAAAGGGTGAACATCTCTGAGGATCGGGTTAGAGCTCACAAAATTAATATTATCTGGAAAAGCAGGAGCACATCAAGCAAATTAGCCTCTGCTCTTCCCTTTGTTTCACTGCCTTTGTTTTGATAACAAGTGACTGCTAAACAGACAGGGCAGGTGGGGGAAGCTGGATTACAAATGTGACAAGTGGCATTAAGCCATGTAGACGGGGAATGTTGTTTGCAGTGATGATGCTATAATTGCACTTCTGCAGCTTACATCTTTGCAAGCCTTTAAGACAAGGCTGTCCCACGCTGGGTAACCTTAGCCCAGTCACTAGCCGGAGTGGGGATTGCAGCTTGCTGTAAGGCATTAACAGGTTTAGCCGCTTCTCATATGTTTTCACCACCTCATTCTTTTTAAGCCAGGATCCAGAGCAAAGTGTTGTTGAGACAAAGATGTTGCTCACCTGTGGATATCTCATCTCAGTTGGAAACTAACTCATGATGAGTGCTGAGAGAGGTACGCTTTTTCTGCTTGCTCAGAAAGCAATAGCCAGAGGCTCCCTCCAAAAAGAGCAGTAAGACAGAAAGCCCCACAGGGAGAAGCAACAAAATGGCTCATCTTGGATTAACCAAACTGGTTTGCCCAAATAAGTTATCCTTCCTCCCTGACACCGAATCTCTTACATCAGGGGTTAACTTTCCCCTACCCAAACGCCTTTCTTTTCTGTGGTTTTCTCACACGGTCCAAAGATGGGAAAATACAAACATGACTGATATTCCCATCAGAAAGCACCTCCCTGCTCACGTCTACCCTCTGTCCACGAGCTCTCCTGAAGTCTCTGGGATGTGCTGCTGGGGGTAGCGGGCTGAGTCTGACCCCCTCTGCCTCACAGCTTGTGTACGTACCCCAAGTGAGACTGAAGGGTCACTCACCTGGCACAGGTACAAAAAGGATCCACCTTACAGAGGATATTTGTATTTGATGGTGGAAAACCCAAGGAGAACATGCTGCAGATTCCCATAGGACAGAGCCATGCTCTCCTCATCTCACCTGGAATAGCTGACTGAAAATCAGGTCTAAGACAGGGCATACACCGTAAGCTAGCATTTTTTTATCTCTTGATTTCTCATGCCTTTGCCATCCTTCAGCTCCTCTAAGTTAGAAAAAACATGGTCATAGTTGAGTTTGACTCCAACTTTCAAAGCACTCACAGCAACAGAGTGAGCTGACAAATGAAGCAAAACAAGCCTGGCCGTCTGAAAATAAACTCCCCAGTAAAGTCGGCTTCTCTCCCCTTACCTCTGCCCTAGCAAAAGAGCAATAATTAAATAGCTTGCTTATTCACATACTCCAAAAGGCTGCAGAGCTTCCAGGTGCAGAGCAGGAGGCTCTCCTTACTAAAAAGGGGGCAGATACTGGACGCACCTGGAGAGTCCATCTCTTTGCGCATCAGAGGAAGCCATTCACACTTGCCTGTTTCGGGATACGCATCTTCCTTGGGAGAGGCACACGGGGGGTTTGGCTGGAGAAGCATCCCTCTGATGCTGCAGTGGCGGTAGCCCAGCATTCTCTCGCAGCGTTTATTGCCGGTTGGGTGACTACATTGTTTGCTTCTGCCCTCAGTGTCAACAGCGAGGCTCAGGAACGGGCAAAACGCCAGCGTATTCCCAGGGAAGATGACGTCATTGCCAGTTCACTGGTGCCAGAGACTGTGCTGGAAAGCTGAGGTCGCTTTTACCATTAATTGCCCAGATGATTAATTCATGCAATGATATCATTTTCCTGGGTGGAGGTTAGGAGGTTATGTACTCTAGTAATGAGGGGCATGATGGGATGCAAAACTTGTGCTCCTCATTGATGTTAACGCTAATTGAACAAGCTAGCCACAGTGTCCTCCAGATCATCCTTCCTCCCCCAGAAAGGGCACCATTTTTCTCTGGCTCGCCACTCTTCCCTTTATTTTTTTTTTCCTTTTTTCTTTTTCTTTTTTTTTCTTTTTTCTTTTTTCCTTTTTCCTTTTCTCAGCTTTTCTTTTTTCTTTTTTCTTTTTCCTCTTCTCCTCTTCTCCTCTTCTCCTCTTCTCCCCACTTTTCTCCTCTTTTTTTTCTTTTTCTTTTTTTTTGCATGTGATGTGTGAGCAATTGCTCTCATGGGATTTGTAATGACTGAAACATAATGCCCTTAACTTTTACAACTCCTTCTTAAGAAGACTTGTTGCTTTAATTTTAACACTTAATTTGGGCTTTTTCCACCTTGTAAACCTCATTCCACCTTCCAAATATTCCTTGTATATATTTCATTTATATTGCACTTTCCAGCAAGAAAAAAAAAAAACTATTATCCTCCTTTAAAAAAAAAGAAAAAGAGAAAAAAGCAAGTTTGGTTCTTATGGCACAGTGACTGGTGTATTGTATTGTTGTATTCTCCCCTCAGAGGATGCTGCTCTGTCTATAGGGGTGTAGGATCACTTTTTAGTCAGTCTGGAAATTCTCCAGAATGTTGGGGTTTGCAGTAAACACTCTAGGATATTTTATCCTTTTTTGAAGTTTTTAGGCTAAAAATCCCTTTCCTGCCACTTTAATGGCTAAGCAAATAAGCCCAGAATTCCCAGATGGGCATAACAAAGAGCTGCCCTGGCCCAGATACGATTAATAGCTGATCTGATAATCTATTGGTAGGTGAAACTGCTAACTCGAAATGTCCAACAAAACACACAGGGCATTTTCAGAGCTGTTGTAAGAGCATTTCCTTTCAAACACGTCACTGCTCTGCCTCCTGTATCCCTCCCCCTCCCTCACTCTAGTGTTTCTCTTCTCCCCCAAGGCCTCCGTGCTTTCAGCTGGCTTGCATCCCCAGAGGTGTATAAAGCCCTGGATCCTAAGTTTTCAGACAGACTTGGTAAGACCAAACGGAAACCTTCCGATTTCTAGATATGCATGTTATTTGTGGGATAAAATGGTTTCCTCTCTGTTTAAGCAGTGGGGAAGCCATGCTCTCTCTCCTTTCTGGATAATTTTTCACTTCTTCCTATCCTTCATGGTTTGTCATGGTATTCTTCTACCTCATCTAGGGATCAGAAAATGTCAAGGAATTTTTCTTGAATGCTGACAAACAGCAGGGATCAGATTAGCAATTGTAGCAGATCTGTTACTGGTTCAGTACTGTAGACTCATATATATTTATAATATGGTTATCAAGGAAAATTAAGTGATTATGCAGAACTAACGATGTCTGTATTAATGGCTGTCAGGTTCCAGACACTCATCTATTGTCTGTTTAATGAGAAATAATCCTACTGTGTCTGTGCAGATCAAATGCTAAAGCAAGGGTGCAGTATGACTTTGCTGCCATTAGCAGACTACACTGGCCACAGGAAAGGTGGCCCAGGGCACATGCTTGTAATTTAGACCCTGCTCATAAAGGGGAAAACAATAATGAGATGGCCTTGGAAAAGTAGGAGAAAGAGCCTGTGATGTGGCCTTCGGGGTGGAAATAATCTTTTGTCCTGGAGACAGCGCTCCATTGCAAAGGGCTGAATTCTGCATTGCCACCAGAGTGACATGAAGGGGAAGAAAAGATCGTCTGCTTCCTAGGGTGGCCTGTGGTGGGCTGTCATGGGGGGGAAACAAAGCAGATTGGATGGGGTAGGAAAGACCTCTTTTCCAGGCTTCCTGAAACTGTGAGTATTGCCTTCAAATCACTTCTGAGAGTGTAACTGCAGTCATTTTTAAAGGCACATTAAATTTTGCTGCAAACTATCAGACTGGGATATGAACAAGACAGACAGCTGCTGTGTTGTATAATACTCCAGCCTGAAGAACATCAGTAGCATTATCTTCGTAGGGGCCAGAAAAAGAAATCAGAGTTCATGTTAAATGGAGGAAAATGGAAGGACTGGAGAGACAGGTGAAGAGCTGTACAAAGTGGGGGAGAGGGGTGTGCCTTTTTTTGAAGGAGGAAATTTCATTTTTGCCAAACATTGTGGGGTTTGGCTGATTTATTTCCTACTCTCAGCACAAACCAGAGCCAGCACTTCTTCCCTGTATACTTCAACTGGTAAGCATGGAAAAGTATTGGCTTCCTTATTTTTTCTCATACACAGAAGCAAACACACACATACCAACTCCTCTTAAAAGATGGCAACCAGTGTCTTCTGCCAAGTCTTCATGGTTTGAAACGTCTATTTGTTCAGCTCCCTTGAGTGTAAAAAGTGTGTTACCTCAAGCCCTACATTTTAATTTACAATTTAATTTTACATTTAGTTGACAATGGCACAAACACAGAAGGAGATATTTTTTTAACTTGCTGGTTCTAGCCCTTTAAAACCTCAAGGCTGTTTAAGAAAGGATACTAATAAGCCACTTTTTGGTAAAAGTGATAGCTAAAACCATTCACATTATTTGGAGCAGAATAAGAGGTTAACTGATGCATCAGTCCCATCCAAGTGAATGGAGAAAGTCCCACTCCACTGGGACTTAGGACTTCCAAGCCTGGTGGAAAAAAGCAGTGAGAAATGCTTACGCCATAGCTCTTATGCAGCCAATGCAAAATATTTTTAATCTAGAAGGACTGGTAGACTTTCACCAGCACTTAATTAACTTCATAAGCAAACACAAGCATATTTATATAGGACTATTAGAAAAGCAAAACCAATAACAGCAGAACATTCAGCTCCAAGATGATTCAGACCTTTAAAATCTATTGTTTAAAATACAGTAACACTCATTTTTTAGATAAAATATATTATTTTTAATATAGGCTATCTTTGCCCTGTGTGGTTGGCTTCTTTTGTACAATACAATGGACTTATCCGTTACGCTGTCATCTTCCTCCCCACTTTAACCTGTAACTTGCTGGGCTTAGAGTAAGGCTGAGCAGCCCCATAGTACATTGCAGCCCAGGAATGTGTCCAAGACCTTGGCTACAGATGCTAAAAAATGTAGAGCCTCCTTGGAGAAAGAAGTCAAGAAAATCAGGATTTTTCTCATTCAACTTATAAGCATAGCACAGTTGGTTTTAGCCACAGCTATTGAACAGTGGGCCAAAAAAAAAAAAGGAAATTTGGGAAAAAGAATGATCACACAGTCCTGGAGGTGATGGACTGGGTGTTTTTGTCCCTGACTGACTGCATGCACCTCTGATGCACTGTGCCCATCACGGGCAACTGCCAGGGACTGCGGACACAACAAGTGGGCAGGGAAACACACCCAGCACCTGGCTGTTTTCTGAAGTGGGGTTGACAAAACCAAATAATCTGATAAGTTGGGAAGCATTTTTTTTTTTTTTTTAGCCCCAGAGTGTTTGATTTTGCTGCTTAAAGATGAGACTCAGTGCCTGTGTTTCCCTTCTGGTTGCTAAAGCATTAATGCGCTTTGGCAAGAGGGGTTGGATGAAGTGCTGCACTCCCTCCAGCAGCTGAAGGCTGCCGTATTTAGCTTGATGCATCTATCTAAAATAGGCCTGTGTGTATTTAGTTAATTTTGCAGGCAGGCTTTCTTACTTCAGCAGCCTTGTGAAGTTTCTTTTAACAGGAGAGAGAGGAGTAGGCGAGGTAGGGGGGTGCTGTTTTATAATAAAACTGAAAGAGGCTGTCAGGAATTAACATGAAGGTTACCCTGGTTTACTCTGGGCAACCTCAATAATTCAACAGAGCCTTTCAGTCAGGGCTTCCCCTGCTGTTCCCCACAGGGGCAGTTTCATGTATGAGAGTTTCTTGAGGCCATTCAACGAGCCAGCTCCTAAGAAACACGAGGCACAGGAGGGGATGGCGCCTGTCAAGAGCTAGAGCTGACAATCCCTATTAAAGTGCAGGCAGGCTTTTCCCAGGAAGATCCTTTGATGTCTCCGACTCTTGGTCACAGGTCACGGGCCTCTGGCTTTACATGTCATGCCTCTGCCTTGAAAGAAAGTGCCACCTCTTTTGCTTAGCGGCCAGACTGCGTAACTATTGTCCCCTCCCTAGGAACGACACACAGAAAGAGCAGGACAGTGCCTCTAGTTACCTAGGGCAGTTGCAGATCTTCTGCAGAAGTCATGCCAGCCATGCAAGATCATCTGCCTTCCACTGCAGTCAGAAAGAGAGAGGAATCATATCCAAACCCAAAAATTTTAAGTAACTTTTAGTTCAGCAAGAATCCCATTAAAGCTGATGAAAATTTTGCTTGAGCTGGAAGGGAAGGAATTGACTCTCTGCTTTCTGAGATACTTGCCAGTTAAATAAGTAGCATTGCAAGGTTTTTCTGTACGCTCTGTTCTGCTAACTTGCACGCAGTATTGGAGTTTGGTAAATGTTCCAGTAAAAGTAATGCAGTAATCAGAGGAAGATATGAGACATGAGCTTCTGCATTGCTGTGGCATTTCATCTTTCTGACAGAAAAGTTTTGTGGCCAGCTTTGGTTGCCTGGAATAACTCATAACAGTAACATGCTGGTAACTTGTGATATCCAAACCTCATAAATGCTCCTTCAACCCCACTGTTAGAAGTAGTCAGCCAGCAACATTTCAGTGCAGCATCTTTCCACTGAAAGACCACAGCCCATCGGCTGTGAGGACAGGCTCTGGATATGCCATCTTTGAAAATTTGTTTGGAAAAGAAAGCCTACAAATGAATGGGATATTTGATACAACATTTACATGTTACAAGAAATTTTGGAATATTTGTTGTGCTGTTTGGGAGCAGAAAATATTTTGAAATGGCAATATTTCTTTGAAATGAGCACTCTGGTTTTCAACCTACTCTTACAAATAAAAAAATTTTCAACTGGATCATTCTTAGTCCAGCTCCGTATATCTCCCTATGCTGTAATTCCTCCCATACAGCCACGGCTGAAAAGGCCTTCGTGCTTCTGTTCAGAAGAACCTACACCTTCAGCTCTGCCTCTGCCAGTCTGCCTTTCTCTCCATCTGGTCGTTAGATGGTTGTGATCTGCTGAGGACCCTGAGGTAGTTGTCCTCTGGCTTGAAAACAGAGAGGACACCAACAGGGTTTAATTCTTAGTGAGGCATCTACAACTGCAACTTTCTCCAGAGCCTCCCCCACCTTGGACTAATAGAAGCAATAGCTGATTACCTTCACACGATGCTGTAAGACCAGTATATTTTCCCAGAGCAGAGTAGGTGGTGAAGAATGAATAGACTCTTTAGTTCTCTAACCTCCTAAGTGCATGTTTTTATGCTTAGTGGTAGAGCATCAAGGGCTATGGGTAGGTAAGAAAAACTCTGATTTTTTAAAGAGAGCATAGCACGTGCCTATTTCATGGTATGGTCCAGGCTAGCAGCTGCAGGGGGGAGAGGTGGAATAATCATCAGCAATAAATCTTTGTGAGCCTCTAAAGAGCACTTCTGAAACCCAAAATACAGCCAGGGTGTCCATTTTAACTAACAGCAAGTTCTGCGCTTCCTCTTGGCAAAACTCAGGTTTCTTTGCTAACACAGAGCAGTTGTTATACTTACTAGGTGGGAATACTCAGTTACTAACTAGGTTTTCCACCACAGTTTCTCTAGCCAGAAGGTTCCTGCTGCTGCTTCATCTGTATTAAGGAACACCAGGCAGGTGCTGTGATTGCACAGAGATGCCAGCAAAGACCAACAGTTTGACTGAAGTCTTCAGCCTCGCTGCTGCTTGCTAGCAAAGAAAGCTTGGTGGGCCGTGGCTGGCAGCAACCCCAGGGGATGGGCTCTGCCATGAGGCTCAGTGACGAACAGGCAGAGGGAGGGCAGGGCCAAGGCTGACAAACCAGCTGCCATCTCATGCACCGCTTGGCGATGTTTCTTGTTCAACCTTCAGGGTAGCGCAAACTGAAAAATCAGCTCAGGTAGGGATTGCTGCCAGGCAGTGACTAGCCCTGCAGATGATGCACTGGCAGCAGCTGCTGCTCAAGATCTAGCTGCCCATGAGACAGCTGTTGCTTTACAGGGTGAACATCTGAGCTCTTCTGGGGTGCTTAAGCAAGTGTCTTTGCGTTGGGGTATCATATGGTCACACAGTCCCTGCTGAAGTTTGGGATCATCACAACCAGACAAAATGCTGTTTTCTTCACTCAGGCTTTCAGGGAGCTGCTGCTTTGCTCTTGCTGCAGTGGCGATGGCTTAGATACAGGGCTGGTTTGGACCACGCCAGTGAGTATTTACAAACTAGCCCTGGAGTTGTTTTTTCAATCAGAAATTATAAACTCATGGCAGGAGTTTCTGGGAGAAACTACACAAGCTGCACTACATGGGAGGCCAAGCTCAATGATCCTGGTCTTCAAATCTATTTGATCTTTTACAAGTGCTCTGCCGTGCTTTAGTAGTAATTGAAGAGATCCAAAGCAATTATCCTCTTTCACGAATGAGATACTAATGATGGGGAGCTGAAGCAAGAAGAGAGCAAGTGATTAAGCTGATAAAAGTGAAGGACTTTTATGTATTTGTTATTATGCAGTGTACATTATTATTAGTGCTCACAATATGACCCTCTCTTGCCCTGGTTTTACATGTGGATTTCCATATGAAGTGATTTAACCAGGGTTCTTCCTGCAGCTCTTAGAAAAATACATGTGAAGGTGATCCACTACCTCTAGGGAGTTGAGTGATGATACCAGATTTTCATAACCCCATCACTCACTGGGTCATGTTTGGATACTGTGTTTGCATTGGAGTAGATAGGAAAGGGGACAGAGATCCTTGTGTCTAACCTGGCTTATTTATAAAAGATCACCCATGCACTACTTTCTTACACAATTAACATCATCTGGGTATCCACAACAGTTTTTGCAGTGATCAGCTCTGAAACTGGACTCCAGTGACCTTAGCAGCTCTCACTTGAGCTAAGAACTCTGTATATTCTTTCATGTTAAAAAGTAATACAGTTTTCAGGTAGATTTAATTTTAAATAGCTGTTATACTTACTTTGTATCTTATAGAACACCTCTGCAATCTGTATTTCTATCACCGTGTATCTCAGTGTCTCTCAAAATTGACCCAATTTAGCCTTTCCGTGCTTTATTTAACAAAAATATCATTATACAGTCAGGTACACTAAGACACAAAGCAGTTAAGTGACTTGCTCAAAGTAAAAAGTCCATAAGAAAAAAAACATGGGGAAAGGAACTGCTCTTTCAATCCACAAAAACCATAAGATTGGTTTCCTTTTGTGTGCAGTCTTGAAATAGAGAATAATGTTTTGTGTGTTTTAATGCACTGACTGCCATACTACAACATGCAGAAAGATCAGCTCTGCACTTCTGCTCAAGCCTATGGAAAACAGAATATGCAAGTGTAAGCGCAGGCAGAATTTGGCTGGTCGCCTTAACAGGGGGAGGCCAGGCTCCATGAGTGCATAGCTTTGTGCAAAGCTGCAGGGAATAAACATAGTTCCTCAGCCTGCTGTAGTTAACACCCTGCCATCCATGCCAGCCTCTGAAATCTTGAAGCTAAGAAGTTGTGCCCCGGGGTGGGTGGGTTGGTTTGTTGGTTTGTTTGGTTTTTTAACCAGTTCTGTGACTGCCTAAGGATGACAACGTGATGCAGTTATTACAAGGTGGCCAGTTTCAACACGCAAGGTTTTAAACCCGATGGCCTTTATGAACCTGAGGACTCAGGCACTGGGTCTAGACAAGAGCTGAAAATAAACCCAGCAGAGCAAAGCAGCTCTCTCGCTATTACTCAGAGCTCTGTTGAGTTTGTTTTGGACTCTTCAGCTGATCTTACAGTCTACTTTTGGACGTGTCTTTTTTTCTGTAAATACATATCCACAGTAAAAGTGGCTTTCATCAGTAAGCTTCAGTCACATGGGACTGCACCACTTAGCTCTGATCAAATACAGATTGTCCCACAGAGGAATAGGAATAGCAATACTGCTTCTATCACTGGCTATATCATCATATAATTATATGCAAATAGCAACTGCCTACCTGTTCTGCTAGTCAGGACACAAACGCAGAAAGGGAGGCCCCACTGTGGCTCTCAGATAACCACTGTATGAGATCTGTAGGATGTCCCTATTTCTGTTGTCTGCTGCAATGCTTGTGCTCTCTGTAACCGGTTATTCACACCGTATTTGTGCGTGTACCCAGCAAGAGCTCGCGCCAATGGATGTGGCTTGAGTTCCTCCCACTGCACCCTGCTCAGGCTGTCCGGCTGCAGCGCCGCCACATGCTCTCCCTTCCCCTTCTCCCCTTCCTTCTCTCCTTTCCAGGCTTGGGAAAGAAGTTCTGTGAGTATGGGAGAAGGAGAAACTAAAATAGCTGTGCAGATCAATCCTTTACATTCCCAGTTACAACATGGTTTTAATTGCCACATTTTTTCCTCCAAGAAAGCTTTTTTTTTCCCCCTACTCATGGTGGCTACATATTCGCCAGCCCTTGAAAGGCTTGGCAGTTGGGTTCTTAAATAAGGCTGGCCAATTTTGTAACCCTTAAAAGCTTTGTAATTCAGCTATTGATCAGTGGGGGAACCAGAGCTCTTGAAGCTACTCATGCTTGGCTCAGTGGTGCAGTATGCAGGCACGTGAGCTGAGCCTGACAATATCTCTGCACTCTACAAAATAAAGCTTGTCTTCCTAAATGAGGAAACCAAGGCACTGACGTTGAGTGACCTTTCCCCAGACTGATGGCAGAGGACTCTGTTAAAATCATGTTGTGCTTTATTTCCACTTCTGGGCTCAGTCCACTAGCCTACTCTCTCAGGACTTTGTCTGGGTCCAGAATCTATTCCAGTTCCCACACTCATGTATTATATTTTCTGCTGCTTTTTGCCTAAACATAGTTTCCAGCATTTGGAGCCAATTATGGAGGGCTCCTACACTGTCCAGCATGAATGCAAAAACTGGATAGACAAGCAGACAAGAACCAGGAGGTAAGACAGCTTGATAAAGGACAGTTAGTGAAATAAGTTAGTGAAATAATCTATCATTATTTCTTTTCATTCTTTTCTATTCATTTATCAATATTTTCTAATTATAGTAGTGCACCTCATGTGATACAACTCTTTGTTAACACAATATTCCTATGGAACCAACATAACTTCTTAAATGGCATTTGAAACCTGGCCAGATGCTTTATTAAGGAAGCGAAACACCTGCCCCCTGACTGTCCTGCATAGGCTCCAGCTGGCACCACAAATATATTTGGCTTGCAGCTCCAACCTGCAACCATGCTAGAGCAGGATCTCATGGACATTTGTGAGGTTGCAGCTGGGAAGCAGGCTCTGGCGATGGTACAAAGACTGGGGTGCTCAGTCCAGCTCTAGGAGAGAGGATTGTCACCCTTGCTGAGGTGAGAAGTGTGTGGGTACATGGTGCGAGCAAAAGGGATGTATTACGCAAACCCACACAGCTTTTCATGTGTCCCCATGCGATCAATAGTAATCATGCAAAAAAAAGTGAAGAAAAACATCTGGAAATGCTCAGCACAATTCGGGTTGGTCATCACAGAACATGAGACAGACATAGGCAGCTGGACCCCTACAGTGCTCCAGATGAAGATCATAGAATCATAGAATCGTTTAGGTTGGAAAAGACCTTTAAGATCATCGAGTCCAACAGTTAACCTAACACTGCCAAGTCCACCACTAAACCATGTCCCTAAGCACCACGATCTACCGATCCCTGTTTTCTCTGCCTCTTTGGAGGGAATAGTGTAGCCAGTCAATCTCCTACCACTTCTACATCACGTGAAAGAATTTGGCATCAAGCTATCTTACAGTTGAGTCAGAAATCTTCCCCAGAGCACAATAAAACATTGCCTTTCTCTTCCATCATCAAAATAAATCAGTAACTGTGCTCAAATTCCCAGCTTATTCTTCTCTCTGTATTAAGTGCTGCTACATGAGATGGTCACGTATGGTTAGAAAGCAAATGAGCATCTTGCCGCACAAAGCAAATCACAAGCTTTATTTATCCCGGTATCTGTCGTTGACATTATCAGGTCAGGTGAATCTCAAGTGTTATAAAGGGTTCTCTGCCATGTGGGAGAAATCTGAGAAACTGGGAAATGGTGGTGTCTGGAACGGTGCAAGGGGGAGAAAAGGGGTTGATGCAAATGGCAGCAAAACTTGGATGGACTATACTAGTAATACAGATGGTTTAGAAGACTTCAGATGTTTGAAGGAAGACTTTTTAACCCCCAAAAGCATAAAACATTTGGGAAAGAAATTGACTTTTTGTGGCATTTTAAAATTACTTAGAAGCATTGATGCAAGAATTGCAGAGTTGTGTTTGAAGATATGTTATTTGGAAATATGCAATCCATTTTTGTCTTATAAACATATGAAAAGTAATACGATTTGTGCTCCAAACAGAAAATCCTTATCATCATCAGTTAATTAATAATTATCTATTTATTTGGTGTATATTATGACTCCTTAGTGAATTGTTTCTTCCCTTTCATGACCCGTAGCATTTTTTCCCCCAAGATATCTAGTTAGCTCTATAGTAACAAAATATTCTGTTTACCTGCATTTTGAATAACCAGTCTATTGTGGCAGAACTGAAATACAGTAGAAAGAAAATCGCATAGGAATGAGTATGTGATCATAATCAAGACAGGAGCCCCATTAGCACTGGGCAGGCTGCTGCAGTTTCCTCTCAGAACCTGTGAGCTGTCAGTCCCTTAGGCATCTTTTATCTGGACAAGCCCTAATGCATATTGGCAGGGCCTACATATTAAATATACCCAGCTTCTTGATTTTATTCAGATCAGCACTCTTCAAAGCAACGCGTCTCTCAGCTGAAGGAAATCCCTGCTCTATTAATGGCATCTGGTGCTGCTTTCACTCTTATCACCGTGAAATCAGGACTTGTACGGTTACTGCAGGAAACAGAGCATGTCTCACAAACACACAACATAAACTGTGTCAGATCCAAGACTGGGAAGGAAAAAGAGAGAGGCTTCAGAGCCCTGCTTGCTTCCTTCTTACAATTTCGTCTGCTTAATATGCAGAGCATTTATATCTACAAATTCTCCGGTTTGTACTGCTGTCTCCTGCTTTTCTTTAATATAATCGTGAGGAGCCACTTTGGCATGTGTGTAAGTATTAGCCTTAATGGAAGCATTAGTGTCGCTATAGCTCAGGGAGGGAATGACCACAATACTCTAGGGAAATAAGAAACGGAGACAGTATGCCAACTCAACTGACTTTCAGATGGAGATGGCTCTATAGTATTCAAGGATTAGCACAGGATTTCTTTGCCCTATACTGCCCGCTCCAGTTGAGCTGGGTCTGGCTTTGCTGATAAGCAAGTATTGATATTGAACAGAGACAGGCCACAAAAGGCCTCTCTAAGCTCATTGACAAGGGGATATTACCACTGAGACAACACTGTAGCCGTTAGGTGCCAACAGGATTTCCACAGTGGGGATAAAACAAGGAAATAATGTATTGTTTCCAAGAAGTAGCACATCATAATTTGTTCTTGGGGGTATTAAAATGATAGAGTATTATCATAATATTCAGATTTATTTTTCACTAGAAAATTTTTGACTATTGTTGATGGCTTTAGTCGTCTTCCTTTGCAATCTACTTGAAAGCCTGAGGATCTTACAATGACATTTTGTCATTTTAGAGTCTTTTTTTTCCTTCTTCTTTTCCTCGCCTGCCATTATGAAATAACAGGCAAAAGGGGAAACAGACTAACTCATTTTCTGTGCTGGGTGTAGCTCTTGAGAAATGGTCCCATTTGCACTCAGTTTGGTATGCACACACCCATTATCTTCAGGACCAGATAAGGCAAACCCCCTATGGTGAAACTGCTATATAGATAGCACTGGCAGCTTTGCAAACTGGAAAAAAATAAGAAAGATGTGTGAAGCCTAGACTTTTCCAGTTAAATAGCCACCCAAGAAAGTAGAGACGATTTTTTTAAGTTCTACAAGAATGCAGCAATAACACAAGAGACTTGTTCCACCTTTATATGTATCAGTGGCTTAATGAAGCATGTTGAAAAGTGATTCGTTTCTGACAAAGAGACCTCCTGGCATCTCTGAGGACCTCTCTAAACAGAGAAATTAGATGCACAAAACGCTGACTTCTTGTGAAAATCCTTAAAGAGCACATTTCCAAAGGAAATCACTGCTGTGGTGAAAGGTAATAAAGAATTTGGGAAGCAAGTGAAATTCTGACACAACAGGGAGCTTAGACTCTGGGTAGCATCATTGTCCTGACAGCGTGCTGTCTTCGCTCCCCTGCCCTGCCACTCCTTCCAGCTGCAGGGTCCTGACTTCTTGCAACCACCTCAAAGAGACAGCACAGCTCTGCTGGTGTCAGCCATAGCAGATACACAACTTCCAGAAGTGTCTCTGGCACCAGCATGCACAAACCCCTCTCATTTCAGTTGGAACCTGTGCTGTAGTTTTACATGTTTTGGAAAATTTCCACCAGTGTCTACATTAGAGCTGTATTGCATTGCTGATGCTTGGGAAAGCTCTCTGCAAACTGAAGACCAGCATGGAAACTCTCTGCTTTCCTCTGTTCTTCAGGACAGCATACAGTCTTTCCAACCCTTACAGTTTTTGTATATGCTTCACATATAAAAAATGTGGGGTTTTTGGTAGGGTATTCTTTTCCTTTTCTTTTTCTAACCCCTGTTGTTTTAATTTCCTGATTTATGGAATATCAGCTTGCATTGAAAAATACCAAGAAATGTTTGAACACGTGAGCCTCTTGAGTCCAAAACTGTAGCAAGTGAGGTAAAAAACCCGACAAAAGTTCTAATTAATTTCAGAACTAATTATTTTATTCTTTATTCAATTCTTATGCTATGCCAAGCTTGGGAATGTTGAAGCCATTAAGGGTGAAACACTGAAAGCTTGACAATAATAAAAAAATCTCTTGCTTTCCTCTTTTTGAAAATATATGTGGAAAGCCATCTGGCTGGGTTTGGAGCTTCCTAACATGGCTGTCCCTCCACAGAAGTCCACTCCCACAGTGTGTCAATATGGCTGAAGTCAGAAAGGGACACATGGGAATATCTTAAAATGCTAATGTATGCGAATGGCTATCCACAAAATGGATGTGAGGGGTATTAGTACCAGGTGAGGAGCATCCCCTCATCTTTCCATCCATCATGGGGCAGAAGTAAGTGTGTAGCTCCCTTATGGTGGCGAGGTGGGAGGATAATCTCTACTATTGACATCCGTGTTGGCTTTCCATCTTGCCACCCCCAGCATTGCTCCGTTCAGGCTGTCAAGAGCAGGAATCAAATGCAGGTTGGCATGGTCATGTCAGTTCATTACCTGACAGCATAGATAACAAGCTTGGGGGAAATCTAAGCACAGTTAACAGATATCAGCCAATTGAGTTTTGTTCCCTCTGGATGCTACCGCACATTAGAAAGTAACCCAGCAAGAGGTTTAAGTGAACGTTTTGTTCTTGTTTTTTAAAACATGTCAACAAGTTTTCTGAGATAACTTGCATCTCTGCAGAGTATATCCTTGAGAAAAAGCAGGTAGGTGCCTGGCTGCTGTCAACGTGCTGAGGGAGCAGATTGCTTACCCTCCCTTGCCCTTCCGAAAATATCAGCCAGGAAGTTTAACTGCATATTAGTAAGGGGCTGATGGTGCCAGCCTCTTTGCTGCTGTTTTCAAGGTCAGCTCTAATTGACCTTGCTCTTGCTTCATTTAGTTGCTCACATTGTTTCCTTTTGATTCCCTGACTGTGCTCTCATTGTTGGGATTTCCGCATGTTCCTGCATTGTCTTTTGGTTAAGCCGATTGCCACTTATTTCCTCCCTTTCTGCTTGTGCCTTCTCCTTCTCCTCTCCCCCTCTCTCCTGCCTGCGTTCTTTCCTCAGGACTCACTCATTCTCCTACGCCTTGTTTATTATTTCCTCTTCCTGAAATACAGCCCAGATCCCTGACCTGCAACTCTACAGCCCAGATGCCCACTGTTTTCCCAGCCAGCTTTCGGGAGCAGCTGTTTCACACAACAGCAGATTACTCCTGTGTGGTGGGAGGCAGTTACTGTACTCAAGCTGCTGCCTCTCCTGCAAGCAGCCCGTGGGTTGTATTTCAGCTGTGCAGGGGGCTACAGGCCTTCCTATGGGCAGGTTCGTGCCTGGCACAGCATTAAGTAGGTGGCGTGTCTCCATGTGAGCCATAGGGAGCCTCTGGTGTGCACAGAGGCAAGGTACAACTTGGTGGTGTAGAGCCAGCAGCTCTCCTACCTGTGGCTCTGGCGTACGCAGTACACTGAAGGGCACAATTTGGGAAGCCCTGTTGCGGAGGAAACCTGCGTGCCTTCCAGGTGCATCACAGGGTACTCTGGCCCTTCCCAGCCCTGGGACACCCTACGCCACATGCCTCTGCGCCCATCTTCAACAGTGCAGGGCAGAGCAGAGACATTTGCCTGTTGCTTTACTTGCTGATGCTTTGCAAGGAGCCCATGTTCTTTTGGAGAGTGCAAATCTCGCAGAGGAGGAAGCAGCCATGCAAGCGCTTGGCAGTGGGGGAGAAACACTTTCAAGACCATGCAGGTCCTGCTGGACCCTGTCCCAAGGATACTGGCTTGTGAAAAAAGCCTTGTCCAGCCTGTATGGCTGGGGTCAGGTTCCCTCCTGTGGCTGAGAGCTGCCACAGCAGGAACCAGCAGCTCTGCGATGCTGTGCAAAGCGTGCAAGGGACAGGCGTCTCGTGCTAAAACCACTTCTCCTGAGACTGGTATCGAAATTACATCCCATCTCTTGCCAGTTAACGCCAAGGTCTTCCAAGAGAGCACGCCTAATTGCTGTACATAGTAACGGGATAGTCATTTGCAGCCCTTCTGACAGTAGACAGATCTCTGGGATGTTCCTCTTAACCAGGACCAGACCTACTCTTGAGTGGACTGTCATTAAAGTGACGGGATTTTTCTTATTTCTGTTATGCAAGGTAGAAAACACAGGTTCCTGAGCCGAGGACAGCGCAGCTCATTTTTACCCAGCCTGTAGTATATAAACCCCCCAAAGTCTTTGTAGGCTCTACCACTTTGGTCATCCCGGACAGGTAACAGTGGATGGCTCTGTGCTGGCACTGACAGGTACTGCAGTAGGACATGAGTAGGCCAAGTGTTGTGTGGGTGTATATATGAGGTGAGTAGGTAGCTCATAATTCATGGATGCTATATGTTACCTGCTTTTTGGAACAAGTGCTGCATAAACAGTCGGTGCTACCGAAGCACTGACCTGTGCATGCGTTTGCTGATGTTGTGCAGTCACCGGGCGTGCCAGGACCGGGCGGGAAGTCAGCACAATGCCTCAAGATATGTTATCAATTGTAAATGTGGCAGGAAGTCATTAAAGATTTCCTGAGCTATTCCCTGGGAAAAGACTACCTCCAGGCTCCAGCAAAGTCAGAGGACTTGTACTGCCAGGGCTGAGAAATCAGAAGAAAAATTGCTCTAATAAGCTGATGTCAGCAGCTTCAGCAGGGAGTCCTCTGCTCCAGACAAATCCTGTGCCCAGGGGGTTGGGGTGGTGATGGATGACGAGATTTGGGGGACGTGCCAAGGGGCTCTTTGTAGCTCACTTGCTCCAGCCAGGCTCATCTGAGCCTCCCTAAGACTCTGGGGGCTAAGAGAGGTACAGACATAGAGAGGTCTGAATCCTTCGTCTCTAAAGATTTGTAAATCCCTATAGGTGAAAATAAGTGACATCTTATTTTAAGAAAGCTGTTTGGTTGCTCCATGAGCTCTCAGCCACAGCCTCAGGAGGCAGATTCACAGACGCCGAGCTCTCTTGGACCAACTAGGCAAAGACAATTTCCTGCCATCAGGAGGCAATCAGAGACTGGGACAAGAGCGTGAGCAGTGAGGGAGGTCAAACCAGGCAGGTCAGAGCAAGGAGCCCCAGTATTTGTAGGGGACTCATTCAAAAAGACTTGAAGGGGGTTGGGGCATGATTTAATGATGATACCAGGAATTCATGTGACTCATCTAACCTGATGTATGGGATAACTCTCACTTTCGTTGCTGCAGATATGTCTGTCTTGAAAAACATTTATGTTTTACCAGCAATATGTTTCTATCTTTTTTTTTCCCAAAAAAAATCTCACCGACCAGCCTCTGGTCAAGACTCAAAGGCTTACTCAGCGGATAAAAGGTCTTGGGGAATTACTGTGGAAATCTCATTTCTGGGCTGTGCCTACAGGTGCAAAATTAAAAAAAAAAAAGAACTACTAACCTCTGGGGATTATTTAACTGCTGAAAAACTTAGTGTTCTGGGTAAAAACAAAGTCATCATACAAAAAAAAAAAAGTAACTACTAACTCTGTGAGATTATTTAACTGCTGAAAAATTTAGTGTTCTGGGTAAAAACAAAGTCATCATACTATGGTCAAGGGAAAAGAGCCAGATAGTTACATTTCACAGTGTTCATTTCCTCACTGGAAAAGATGAGCAGAGTAAGAGACCTTTCTTCTTAAAACAAAACAAAACAAAACAAAAAACCCAACAACAGCAAAAAAAAAGGTATGTGAGGATTAGGCAGCCGAACTTCCAGTTTTGAGTACCTGCAAAAACCCTACGAGTGAACTTGTAAAATCAGATAGTCTGCGATGTCTAGCAACCACCAGTATGCACCTGGCTCACAGTCTAATTTTGAGTGCCGAGAGCAGCAGGGACAGAAATGAGTAGTTTGAACTTGATCAAGATGTGTATGGGGATTTTTCCACTATTTATTTTCTACATGCTATTTCAATTTAGGGCATTTGTTCCTTAAATGCAGAGCCTTGCTTACAAGCCTGCCAAAGGTGATACAACTTTTTAACCTGTTGGATCATTTACTGGTTATTCTGTAAAAACCATGTTATTTCTAACACACATAATAACAGAAATAAGCTGTCTCTCCTTTGAAAATTAACATTTATGGTTAGAATAATTTTTCTTTCCCTACAGTGAACAGTTATAGAATTGTTAGCCCCTAAGCTAGTGTAAGCTGGTCTGCCCCAACTTGAAAATGTTTTGAGATGAGAGAGAGCCATGAAACGTATTTTGTCCTCTATCTGTTTGGCTGTACCAGTGTAGCATACTGCATAGAAACCAGCAGTCTTTTTTCCTCTCATTGTTGATTAAGGTACCCATTTAAATGGCCAGAAGAGTTTTTCTTATCTCAGACTCAGAGTATGTATCTCACATATATGTCTTTGATTCTCTTCCCACAGGAGAGAAAGAAAATATAGCTGAAAAACAAAGGCATATTTCTCTAGCAGGATTTCAAGGGAGAAAGCCTGCCTGCCTGGACTGCAAGGAGGTACCCTACACGCACACAGAAACATTCCCCAGGACTGGTGACACCATTGTTCAGCCTCGCTCTTGCTGAGAAGGTTTCCACACAACGCTTCAACAATGAATTTCCTCCGGAGACGTCTCTCAGACAGTAGTTTCGTGGCAAATTTGCCCAATGGCTACATGATGGACTTGCAGCGCCCCGACAACTCCACGAGCTCCCCAGTTTCTCCTGCCATGGAGAGAAAGCATCCTCAGCCACCACAGCCCTCACACTCTTCCTCTACTGGCACCAGCATCTTCAGCTCCATCTCCAGTGCCATGAAGCAAACCACACAAGCGGCCGCAGGACTAATCGACCACTCAGCGAGCCCCACACCACCTGTGGCCCAGAAACCCAAGATCCTCCTGGTGATCGATGACGCGCACACGGACTGGTAAGTCATCATGGTCCTCCCTGCTGAATTCAGCTCCACAAAGTTTGGGGGATGAGAGGGATGTGGGAAGCACGGGGCATCTGCAAGGATGTACACAGATATTTTCACATCTAGGTCACCAACTCTGGCCCCAGGTCGGTGTCTGTCCAGTGACTTGTGTAAATGGCAGAGTAAGCTTTTCTCATTTCTTTCTTGAAAAAAAAGTTCATTTGGCACTCATTGGCAAATTTCTTTATAGTCTCAGTATATGAGCACACATAGAGCATTCTTGGCTCAGCAGGCTTAGCTGAGCTGTCACATCTACCAATGGTCCTAAGAAGGACACCATCACAGCTGAAGGTGTGTTAGTGATGTGGTTCAGGACCTTAGCTTACTGTTTGTACTGGCTCTAAAAGTGAAAAGGGACTCAATCTCTCCAGCTCCCAGTCTCTTTTGAGCTTTTCTCTGGATGTAAATTTGTACATAAATTACAAAAAGATAACCCAAGCTTACTACTACCAATAGTAATGACTGGAGTTCATTTGCTGGTCAAGGGTCCTTAACCTGCTAATCATAGTGGCTATTGGCAAAAGCCTCTCAGGCTCAGCCAAGTCTCAGATTTGTCTTGTTCATGCAGGTCTCTGTTTACAAACAAAAGTTTGGAAGTTTGTTTCCTGTGATATTGGGCAGCAGAGGACACTTTCCAAAGGGTAGGGGAACTGAAGTCTTCTGAAATGTTAGAGAAATGACTTACTGCTTGCTGTGTCCTCCCTTTCAAAGTTGGGTGGTTTAGAAAGCTTTAGGCAAGCTGGCCAAGAGACTTATTTGGGGGGAAAATCCAGAGCACGTGTTGAGGAGATGCTCTTGTTTCATCTGCCAGCTTGTCACAACACAGAAAAAAGGAAAAGGTCACACAAGCAAGGGGACCGTATTGAAGACCTCAAAATGAAAGAAGTTGGGTTACCAGGTCTTGGCCAAGGGAGATTATTTTATTGTTCTTTTCATCCTACGCCACTCTTCAGTAAAGTTGTCACTTCCAGTCTTCCCTGCTTTCCCAGGAGAATGGGGACAGGGTGGGACCTGCCTCCCTGGGTGTATCTTCACAAAGCAAGAGCTTAGCTCTTAGCTAAAAAGGGGCAATGACTGAGTACAACTAGGTCAGGCTTCTTCAGCCAACTTGAAGTAAGAGAAGGAAAACAGTGGGATTTTTCTCAAAGGAAAACCAACTTTTCAACTGAGTGGGAAAGTCCCTGATAAGGTGGTTGTCGTATCAAATGTTTCACCGGCCTACTGTCTTTTATCACAGAAGCAGCCTCTTAATGCCAGGTAGTTTAGTCGGCAACACCAGTCTAGCTCAACCCTGATGTCTCCTTCCTGAGTGCACCTGCAAGTCTCCCAGAAGGCTGATGCTCACTAACCTCCATCTCTGCTTAACATTTTTGCAGTTCCTTGAAGATGCTGCCAGGTGGCAGTCCCTTAACATAGCATCCTCCAGCTGGGGCTGGAAGTGCCTCTAATGCACAGCTCTAGCATCTGGGGCTTAGCCGGCACTACTTAGTCCAAACACTGTAATCAGAGAGGAAAGCCCTAGCTCAAAGGCCAATCTAGTTTTTCCTTGAGATTAATGGTACTGAGGGTAGTCTGGGCAGGGGAAAGGATGAGGAGGGGTTGGGCTCTTTTGCAGTGTTTTCATGTTTTAAAATACACACTGCATTCAAATCCCTGCCTTTATATCTCCCAGCTGCTGTTCTGTCATGCAGACTTCATGGTCTGTGAGCTGAGCTTGCCCAAGGAGCTGCAGGAAAGAGCAGCTGGGAGATATAAAGAGGAGGTATGGCTACCCATGCTGTCTTCACTCCTCCACTCATGTGTAAGCACTCTGCGCATCCTGCTGTCTTGGCTATCCCTCTGCTGTCTATAACTTAGTAGTTTCTATACATGATGGGGGACCCCTTTCATCTCTCCCAGCTCTCTGCCTTTATCCACAGGCTTGCAGATGTCAAATAATGCTGCTTGCAAAGGCTCCCTGCCTTCACTCTCTCTAAGGTTGTGAGGGCGTTGAACAAAATCAGTGTATGCATTCATGACCGTATCATGACATATGTATGACATGAAAACCAAGGAAACAACATTACTAACCCTTGCCTGCAACAGATTTCTATGGCTCTTTGTAGCGTGGACAGAAACACATGCCTAGAAACTTCCCCAGCCTAAAGGTAGCAGGTGGTCCTTTCTGGGAGAGCGTACCAATGCAACCACTCCAGTAGGCCAGGAGTGCTACTTGGCAGTTGATTTTCATGTCTCCAGGAAACTCAGTGAGCCCTTGAGAGCAGCACTGGAGAGCAGGGGCTCCATGGCTCCATGGATGTTTATTCTTGGTACTGTACTTCTGAGCAATGCCAGTCATCTTCTTGGTCTCAGCCAGGGTGTTATGTGAGCTCAAGCTGACCAGCTCGAGGCAGCAGTGTTTGCCTTGTGAGAGCACAGCTGAAGAAGCTGGTTATCCAGGGATTCTGGCTGTCCACTCTGCATCACGTATGGAGACAGTCCCAGACTTTGGAGGGTGAACAACAACCTATTGTTACTTCTGTGCTGGTGATTTTGGGTTTGGGAGAAGCATCACGTTTGCAATGCATTTCACCTCTGCCTGCTCTGGTTCTTGTTACTTGTGAAACCTTTGTATTTGGTTTTCAAGGAACCCTTTCCTTCTCCTTTTGAAACAGTTAACTCTACTAGAAAAGATCCCCAAGAAATAACTACTGAAGCACTACCTTTATTTTAAAGGCAGGGGGCTTCCACAATGCCTCCTCCCCCACAGCAAGTTACATGGGGTTTACAACAAGGACTAGCTTGTTCATGGACAGGAAGGGTGAGAGACAATGGGATCTGCCATTTGATTTCTCTTCTCTAAATGAAAACACCTTCTCATAATTGGAGACTGTAGCAATATTGCCAAGCCAGACATTAATTTATCATCACTGTATTACAGCAGAGGCAAAGAGCTGAAATTGTGGATTAGGGCGAGGTGTTGCACAAGTGCATGACGAAATGCTCTAACAACCCAAATAGGCAAGTGCATGTTGAATGCACTTTAAAGTGACAAATGGCAATCCTTTCTATTTTTAAGGAGTTCCTATGTCTCTGATGGCACAGGATAGCACTCAACTTCTCTCAGAGGTCTAGAGGAAGTGAAGAGCATCCATGGAAATCCATGGCCTGTCTTCCTCCATAAAATCCTTACCACTCTTGACATGCAATATGCTCTGGTTTATTCCAAAGACGAAGTACTATAAAAATAATGTGAGCCCCACAGAATACGATCAGCTGCTTTCTGCATTAACAGCAGTAAAAGAAAGGTACGTTCTATTAAAAGCAAGGGAACTCGCCCAGCTTTCTGTTAAAGTGGCAACGTTTTGACAAATTTTCCATCCTTCTCTAAGACCCGGCTCTAGCACATTGCAAGGAAGCACACAGTGAATCTGCCACATGCAGGATGTGCACAAGAGGAACAAAACCTGTACGGCTCCCTTGTGTTCTTGGCTTTGACAGGCAGCCCTCAGAGACACCCACAGCAGTGAATGTATCCATGCATTGGCACGCTAGGGAAAAACTCTGCTTCTCTTCAGTCATTAATGGTACATATCTCAGCCTGGTAGCCTCCACCTGGAGAATGAGGCACCTTCTTGTGGGCTGGGAGTGTCTGTGCCTTGGGAGACTTCCAAAAATGCATCCACAACTTACCTACAGCAGCTGCCAGAAAAAAGGAGCTCAGACATGAATACATGCACACGCACACACATGCAAACACACAGCAAAAGGGAGCGGGACCATGAGGAAGGGGGATGGCAGGACTCCATGTAATGGCAGATGGGCCAGCTCCAGCAGCCTGACCTCAGCCAGGAGGAAAACATCCCACCTCTGGCAACTTCCTCGCCCAACGCGCTATTAAGTAAAATCGTGCTTTTGCTGGATTGAATTTCTCAGCAGATCAAACAGGGTTTAGTACTGTGAATTGTTAACCCCTGTCCTCTGCAAAAGCGCTCAGCTTTCTAGCCTAATGCTTCATGTTTAAACAGCTTATTTGGGAAGTGATTAAGCACAGCTAAGGCTCCTATTAACAACATATGCTAAAAACATTGCTTTTTGGACCAGACAGTATAACAAAGTTGTTCTTGTTGCATTTGTTAGATATCTTGGTTGCATTTGTGAAATATCTCATATCACTTTTCAAAGCCATTGATGTGTTTTGTCCAAATTTCAGGCCATTTCAGGTGCTAACAGTGTTACATGCTGTCTTGCACAAAATACGTGTGCCCTATGTGCAGCAGTTCCACACGCAAGGATTGTGCCATGTTTCACAGAAAAAAAAGCCACAGAGGATATTTTAGGAGACACAAAATTGCATTGTTGTTTTCCCATTATTTACTTTACAGCCAAATCTGCCTGAACATACTGTCTCCAAAAATTTAAAGATGAAGGAAGAGGAAAAACAGTGATTAATACTGAATGAAATCCTCTTAATACATCTGAAATGGTTCTTTGTATAACAATAATGTCATGATTCAGGTCTAATTATGGACTGACCTGACAGGATTACTGTTTTATACTGTTCTGAGGAAGTTATCAACCCTTTTTTTATTAAAATAAAACTATTTTTACTTCTGATAGTACATGACAATATTGAGCCTTAAATATGTCATTTGTCAAAAAATATAATTGGTCAAATAATAACAGTCTAATACTGAATTTTAGTAACATGGGACTTCCTAAATCCTATTTTTTTTGCAAGGAATTGCTTTTCAAAAATATTCAATGAGTGTCATGAGTCTTTTCATGCTTTCAGTAGGCTGAAGATGACATACTAAGGCTCCCATTCACAGGAATATTTCTGTACCTATCTCAGTTAAATACAATGGAAAGTTTTGGACTAGCTTTTGGCTTTGGACTTCATTATCATTTATCTTTATTATTATTATTCAGAATTGATACTTCAAGCTTGACCTCAGGAATTTGCAGGTTAAATTGCAAAGTTTTGTCTATTTTTCCTGATAAGAAACTCAAAATCATCTAACATGGTGGTAACTGACAATAAATGATTATGAATTAGCTTTTATTATACAGGGGTCACCTCTTAAGGTTTCACAAGTTCTGTGCAATTATGTGGCTATAATTTGAAAAAACTTACAAGTAAAATTTATGTTTTCACAAATCTGGCTAAAAAACTTACACTTTCATCATTTAGCCATGTCTACCCAGGACTGAATATTTCTGTTCCTATAATTCATGCCAAGTGTGACTTGAGGGCAAAATTCCACTTTAGGAAAAGAGGTGGCAAGTTTGTGTTAAACGTGTGTGTGTGCACGCATGCACACTTGGAAGCAGAATGAAGAGTTTCTGTATTCCCAAGCATACAGGCATAAGGGTGAAAAGGAGGTAAGGCTGTCAAAGATATTCAATAAATTGCATTTATCACATCACTTTCCAATCTGTTTTAGGTATATCACCATCATGTCTGCCTGTATTTTTGTCCTGCATATGTAAAGCAGCTTGGGATCTAGTCCTCCTAAATGAAAGGTGATACAGAAATGTAAAGGATTAGTATCATTGCAAAAATAGACACAAGGAATATGGAAAACATTCCGCACCAGGTTATAAATATGCTAATGCAAGTCAAATCTGGGACCTTAATTGCTTTACCAGAGTTCCTATAAATGCATAGAATTTAACCTCAGAATGTCCTGCCTCGTCCCATACATATTAAAAAAAAAAAAATCCCTCAGATGTATTTCTCAAGGTTTGTGAGCCAGATTTCTTCTGCTTGAAAGTCAGCAGCCCTGCCCCAGTGTTGGTTCTAGTTAGCCCAGTTCCCCTGCTCCTCAGGTTCAGGGAGGGCAGAAGTGGGCTGGAATAAAATATTGCACAATCCTCAACAAAATGATACCCCTTGCAAACAGCTCCAGGCCATACCATCTAGATTTAGCAACGTGGAAATGTTCCAGCAATGTACTATTTTGATAATACACAAAATAAAATTGCTGCCTCATGTTGTACTTAAAGCAGCCCCCTGACTACCCCCCCCCAGCTCTTTGTGGCAGGGAGGAATGTGACCACGATGTAGCCTGGGTGGGGGATCAGACCTACAGCAAAGTGTCCTTCCTATCCTGACAGCTCAGAGATGTACAAAAAGCCATGCCCAAAAGCAATAGTGCTGCACTAACTAGTGCTTCTTCTCTTGGGGGATGGCTTTGATTACCTCCATTTCACGAGCAGGAGGTGGCACAGGAAGATTCTGGGAGGCCGGTATTGTGTGGGACTCTGCAGTTTCTTGAATAGAAAGAGTGGCCTGAATGGTTGTGTCTGCAATTGTTGAAGTGCTGGTGGCCTGCCAACACAGGTCTGCCCCAAAAACAGGCCTTCGGTTCCCTGAGAGAACAGGAGGACTCACAAAAGAAGATTTTAAAAAACCTGCTCCCTTCCTGCCCCAAAGCTTCCCTTTCTGTATGCATTCAAGCCAAGAAAATCCTTCCAGCCCTGTAGGGTGGGACCTCGGACGTCATCAAGGACCTCACCACGAGGACTTCCTTCATCCAAAAAACCCAAAACCATACCACTATCACAGCCCAATACAAACCTCTTCAGGAGAAGCGTTTCTTTCCTTGGTGTGATCCCATAACTAATGATGCCTCAGGGGTTGTTTTACGGTAACCAGAGCGGGCTGGGTTTTGTGGTTCTTCCCAGAAGGCAACAAAGGCAGTCTGTTCCCACAGCCTGACCTCGGACACCGAGGACCTACCTGCAGCACAGCTGAGCTGGCTCTCCATTTGGTGGCTCCAGCAAACCAGGTGGTGACAGCACTGAGAGCAAGATGATCTCGCCCCAGGGAGGCACAGGGCTGAAAGCAGCAATACTGCACCCCGGGGCTGAAGTTGAAACTTTTGTGGAGCTCCTGGCAAAGTATCAGTGTATTTAGGGTTACCTTTTGACCCAACCCAAAACTTAGATTTACCTCTTGGTCCTTCCCTGTCTGTCTGTACAGTGTAGGTATCTTTTCCTTCTTTCTGCACATGCCTCTGGTCCATTTAACCTGTAATTCAGACCTTGTTTTCTGAGGTGTCGAAGCACACATCCATCATGCTTATCCACCATCTTTAGTATCCTGACACCGCCCACCCCTGGCCCAAGGTACTCTTACAGAATAAATATTAACTACCAACCAGTCCATCCAACAGCTGAACAGTGCATAAAGGTCTCTGGGCCAAAGCAGATGTGGACAAAACCTCCAGTAGGTTGCAGACCTTGGCATCTGTGGAGTGATTTTTCTCTTCCCTATGCCCTGGGCAGTCAGGATTGACCATCTCAAAAGTCCTTACTATTTACAGCTGGGAATTGCTAAACTGGGGAGAAGTGGTGAAGGGGTCGAGGGCTGGCCCCTGAAAGGAAAACCTTTCTTGTATTCACCCCTGAAGAAAAAAGGGCACAAATGCATCTCTCCTCCCCCCTCTCCTCCCCACTGCCTTTATAGAATGTAGGGGCTGGGGGGTTCGGGGCATTCCAGCGGCTGCTGGCCAGTATCCTGGAAACTGCCTCCTTTTTCCCAGTCCCAGCCCCTTTTATGAAGGAGACAATGCAGACATACAGTGAGTGCCTTGTGCATCACTTGGGCCCCCGGGCCCTTTGACACGGGGATTTCATACAGTGGCTAACCCCCTCCCCTCCCTCCTCAGGGAGGCTTCAGCCTCACCTTTTCCAGGCTGATCCAGAAAGAAATTAGATGCCTTATTTTCCCAAGGGGCTTGAGAGAAATATGTGTAATGTGATTCCAGGGAAATAATTCAGATAATTCCAGAATTTGCCCGTGGATCCCTTTTGGTTTATTTATCCATGTCTCTTCTTCACTATTTGTCTCCCTCTTTCCTCCACCCACTCCCTTGCCCATCTCTCCCCAGGAGTCCCGCACATTTCCCCTCTCCTCAGCATGTTTTGCTCTGGCCCCTCCACAGGGCAGGAAAGGCTGCTTCCCGCTCTGGATGGGAAGCGGTCTCCATCCAAAGTGTGGCTTGGCTTTCTTTGCTTGTTGTGTCTTGCTCCAGAGGCACAAGCTCAGTCAGAGGATTTGGAGGAATTTGCTATTACAATATCCCAGTGCCCCTCTTTGGCACACTCTCAGTGATACTGAGCCCATTTCTGGGGTGAAGGTACAAGACTGCTCCCGAGTTTGTAGCTCAAGGCCTCTGTCAAACAGTGATGCCCCAAAAAGTGCCTGGGTTCATTCACATCACAGGGGATTTGGGCTCAAGCTTATTTGTTCATCTGAAGGATGGCTTCCCAGTTACTCCAAGACATGCTACCATCCATTGCAATGACATTTGCTATGTCAGCTTCACTGAGGTCTCCCACAGGAAGAGTTGAGCTGTATTTCTTTGATCTCTTCCTATCCTAGGAAATTGCTTCATACAGGAACCATTTTACAGGATACCCTGAAGAAGTCCCATGAATTTAATACAAAATACCAGCCTGTGTTCAAAGCTGCATAATGTGTCATAACCTCTGCTTCACCCAGCTAATGGACCTGCAGGCACAGCTTTACGCTTTGAATCACTGCACTCCTACAGTCCATCACGGTCACTTCAGATCTCTTCTCCCTCTTGGCTACTCCCTTCCCAATGCTGAAGCTGGTGTTCTGCACCTTTTCTTACATGGGCTGCTGTCTAGTGGCACTGTACCTGGGCAAGAGCTCCTTGGGCACTTTCTTTAGCTGATGCTTGATACCTGGACATCTTTTCCTATTCCTCATCTGTGCAGAGCATTTTCCAGCCTGGCAGAAGTTGTGCAGTCCCCTGCTGCGTTCCTGATGTCTCTGTTTCCCACAGATCCAGAGGGAAACGCTGAAGCAGTCCTCTGAAGCAGCTTGGATATGCTTCTTTGCACCGAGAGAAAAAATGCAGAGAGAAGAGAGAAGAAATAACTCCAGGAGAGACAGTACAAGCTCTGCACAAATAGCTTCTCCTGGATTCCTGTGCTGAGCATGTGTACTGCCTGATGGGTTGAGCACTCATTGCACCTACTTTTGTTTTAAAGCAGAAAGAGAACAAGGCAGATGTAACTGGTTATTTATCACACAAAGAGAAATTGCAAGATGATCTATGCTCTCCTAACAGAAGTAGCTTGTGAGTTTTGGCCCTTTGCTGCTGATCCTGGAAGACCCTACTCCACGTGTGGGAGTTGCTTCTCTTGTGCCTTGTTTCTCCATGATGCAGGAGCAGCACAGCGGTGCAGGCTGGCCCCAGCTCCTGTACCTGTAGCCCGCTGGCCCAGCTCTACCTCCCCTGGGCCTGGTGACACGCGAGGCTTTGACGAGGGACTTGGCACCCCATGAGGACTGAATCCTTGTGTTTGCAGGCTACGGGCATTAGTACAAAGGTGCAGGGGAGTGCTCTGATTCGGGCAGCCCTGGCATAGGTGCAGTATAAGCTGTCCCAGCTGTCGGTGAGACCAGAGGGATAAACTCTGGTATTTGAGTGTCTTACATGTGTGTTTGCAGTCATGGATCAGTGCTGGCATCCCTTGCTCAGACAGATGCTTTGCAAACACCTAAGGGCACTAATGTTATACATGGACTTTCTGTGAATTAGCTCTTATGTAGGTAATTGGAGGTGAACTGATCATTTATTTTTCCCTGCTGCTATTAAGGATGCACTCCATATCTGACAGAAAATTGTGTATATGCTTCCTCAAGCCATGGTCGCTGAGGCAGACTGGGACTGTTTCATGGCAGCTCTGGAAAATAAGCTTTTATTCTTTCCAAATTACTTCATAAGGAGAGGCATCAGGTTTCTTGTGGCTCTGTAATCATGTCAGGGCTGAGGCAGAAAGCAGAAGTTATGTTTGTCTGATGCCCTTGCACCCAGAAAATATATCCTTTTCCAGAGCATGCGGCTTCTTCATCACAAAGAGAAAGGGGTTCAGGGCAAGCTTTCTCCCTGGAAGCCAGGGCAGATCTTTGGCTGTTTATTATGGTGCTTCCTCCCTCCCAGCCAGTGCGGCTGCATTTAAATGCATTGCCTAGCACTGTAAATCCCACCCAGGAACTGCTCTTGAGCATGGCCCTGCAGTTTTCTTCAGTCAAAACATGTTTACGTGCTAATTTACTGAGATCGCAGTAACCGCACCACCCCATCTGCACCCTGCCTAGCCAAATTATAACGCTGTGTTCTGGTGGGTTGAACATCTGACATGCTTTAAAATGAAGGGATGGCCAGCCAAGCGGTGGTCAGTGCTGCAGGCTGCCTGGGAGAGGGGGTGTGTTTGCATGGCCAGTGCCTTGCCCGGTGTCCCGAGCTGGGGGATACCAGACAGCCCCCCTCCTGGGGCAATGAGCCACTCCTCTGATCACTGGCAGTTGGCTGTGCTGGAGGTGAATGGGGACGCTTCTGAGGCTCCCCAGGAAGGCTTTTGACTGGTCTTCTGGGTGCTGCTCCCCTGCTGCACTACAGGCTGTCTAGATAACCCTGCAGCATGTCACTTCCTAGGCAGAAATCTGGAAGAGCCTTGCTCAGGTGGTTTTGGGCCAGAGAGCATCCACAAATGTCTTGCACAGTCTCACCTGCCAGAAACATCCATCTTTCTTTCTCCTGCATCCCCACCAGAGTGTGGTCTTCCTTTCCTTCATCCCACATCCACTGTAGGGACCAGAAGCCATTTCATACATTGCACAATACTGACCAAAAGTCTCTCCCTCTTGCAACAGAGGCATCATGATATTTCTGCAGCATCAGCAATGATTCCAGCTTGCTTGAAATTTCAGGAGCTACAGGGTGAGGCTAAAGCCATTTTTCATTTCAACATGATAGCCTCTACTGCCCAGGGGCTCCAAAACCCCAGGTGCACATTGAAAACATCACTCCATCCATTTCGGTGATGTTTCAGTAAGAAGTATTTCATTCTTACCCTGGGCTGTGTCAAAATGATGGGCTGACCAAAATATTTGGCTGCAAATTGTTTAGCATCTGTAGTCTTCAGAGACTCTCGGAGCAGGTTAACCCTCCTGCGAGGTTGTCCTTAAAAAAAAGTGATATATTGTGCTGTTAAAAGAAAGTTATCTGAGACACGGGATGAGACAACCTGTGTGGAAAGAGGGATAAGAAGAAGAGGCCACACGGTGTCTAAGTCAAGGTCCCTTGCTCTGTTCCAATGACTCCTCACACTTGGATGTGCCCTCTGTGTGACTATCCATGAGCAGAGCCAGTATTGTAGAGATGGGAGAGAGGATTTTTTAACCTTGTGAAGGCTAATTTCCTGGACTAGGCAGTGGAAGCCTCTTTGCTCCATCTGTATCAGGCTGAAGACTGCGGTTAATCACACTTCATTACAAGCTGAAGCAAAGCAGCACCAAGGAGTTTGCAACCAGCTGGTCAGCAAAGAGGAGAGGCCATAGAGGGAGGAACTGTGTTTCATAAATGTGGGTAAGGAGTATACATTATGAGCATGCTGGGAATAAAAACAAGCTTGTACCAGTGAATAGTGTGCCTCAAATTTCAGACCAGTTCCTGTGGGCCCACTTAAAGCTTATTCCAGTTTTTGAGAAGTCACTGGTTCCAGCAATATCCCCAATGTTTAGGAGCGAGGAATGTTGCCAGACCCTCTAGAGCCATGCCTCCAGAAATACGATGGAATTATTAAGCGCATTTAGCATTCCTGTTTATTGTTAGAGGCGTGATGTCTCAGCTTGTCTGTTGAGTTGCTTTTTTTCATGTAACACTCATAAATTCAAAAAGGGAGGAAAAATGGACAGAGCTCTGTTTTTTATACTGGGCAGGGGTTGTTTGAGCCACTTGGTCTTGGTCACGCCTGGCTGCTATGCTGTCCCTCACTGACATCTATGCAGAGGTCTTATTAGCATCATGCCGATGGATGGGCTCTCTGGGAAGGGAAGCGTGGTACAGCCTTCAGATACCCTCGTTAGAACAAAGCAGAAAACTTTTGACATTTTTTAATGTCTTTTTCTAATAAAATGAAAGTTTTTGACTTGGTTTTGAGCCAGGATGACAAAACAAAACAACTTTTTTGTTTACATTTCACATTTCTGGGGGAGGGGAGCATTCAGCTGAAAACTGGTGTGTTTCAGCCATGGGGAAAATTGCCTTCCTACTGTCTCTCCTTTTTTTATTGGAACAAATAGACACATAGTAAAAATGTGAGCCAGCTTCTTTTTTTGTTAATACTATAAAATAGGGAGCAAAGCCGGCTTCCCCTCATTTTCCTTTACTTCTTTATTCTGTCCTCTCTTTGCCAATTGGAAACAGAATGCAGAGTTACTTTGTCTCTGGAAACAGCTCTTGCGGGGCTTAGCTGTGTTTTCAATGCTTTCCAAACAGAAGAGCTTTTTGGAACCTACATGGTCTTCCTGAAGTTTTAGGGGTGAGGGCTGAGAAAATCAATTTGTAATTTCTGCTGTCAAGCTTGTTTGGCGAGGGGAAGAATTGGGGAGAAATATTCACAGGGGAAATTATATCGGCAATTTCCCTGCCGACTAATCAATATAAGGGACATTATACACAAATATGAATAAAAAAGCTAAGACTGCCTGCCCTTTTCCTATGTTTTCTTCTCCAACACTACTGTCAGCCTTCCCCTCTCATGAACAACCGATCCTTCTGAAAGTGCTTTGTTGTCTGCATAGCGTAGGCAGCTAGGAGCAGAGGTGGTGGAAGGTATATGTCCTTCTCATGACTCTGTTCAACTCCAAAGTAAACACATTTTCTCAGTTCAGGAGAAGAGATCCTTCACTAGTGACACTGTAGATGCAGATACTGTTTCTCTAAATCAGTAGCAGAAAGACAAACAGAACTGAAAAGCAGCTCTGTAGCAAGAGAGCAAGAGAACAGGCTTCACAAGTGCTTCAGCTGTGATGATAAAGATCCTTGCTCAACATTGGAAGTTTCTGATGCCGTGCCGTATGCTGCTCTCCTTCTTTTACAGAATAAAGATTGAGTATTAAATGAGATATAACAAGGGATCATTGATTAGAGTTATTGCTCTGGAAAAGATTAGGAGAGCATTTGGTTTTCAGTTTGAAAATAAAATTAAAAAGTCACAAGTCTTGAAGGAACTTTCCAGTGTGGTTTTCATCTGGCTTGGCAGGTTTCTCCTGGAGAACAGAAAGCTGAAAGAAGATAGGAATTAGGAAAACATGCTGTGACCCGGATAGAAATTCTTCAGCAAAAAGGGAAATGCAGAAGCAAAATGATATGTAATGAAAGCCAAAAATCTTCTTTAACCATGTTTGTCTCTCTCGTTTCTTCTGCAGGGCCAAATATTTCCAGGGGAAGAAGGTGAATGGAGAATTTGATATCCGAGTGGAACAGGTCAGTGACAACTAAATTTGGCTCTAAGAAATGTGCGTGGACAGGGTTGAGGTCTTAATGACAGATAATCTGTGGATACTTCTTCTCTTGAAGAAAGGAACTAATGAGGAGTTTTAAGACGTCCATTTTATAGAATTGTGGAAGCTATAAATGAAAATATCTTATTGGGCCATCCCTTCATCCTCCCTACCTTTGCAGAATGAGTTGCTATTTCACCTTAAAATGAAGTTTTCTGTTCTGATGATGGGATTGTAATTTCTTCCATTGGAAGACTACCTCACAGCTCTGTATATATGCCTGAAAAGGTGCAAAGCCAGTATGCTACAGCACTTGTTGGTGATGTTATGTTCCATGTGCGAGCTATACAAGTCTTCTGACTTACCCTGATTTAAGCCTAAAGCCTTTGGTTTAAGTGTGCAAAATAACTACATATGGCAATATCTTTTTATCTGTTGAAAGTCCATAGGAACAGTAAGGAGGTTCATGGCCTGTTTTCTGATGTGCTCTGCAGGGCATTGGACAAATTCTCTGTTTCTCTGTTAGCCTTGGCACCAGCCATTAATTTCAGTTGAAAACTCTTCATGTTGGGGCCTGTCCCTCCTCCCTGTGTTGGTGCAGTGTCTGTCAAAATAAAGTCCGAGTATTGACTGAGACTTTGGATGCTGTTGTCAAAGTAGAAATTATTATTAATGATCATCTGCAGGTGCCTAACTTGAAAGCAGGCATAGGAAGAGAGAGATGCAGAGATAAGCTGGTGATCCTGAAGGAATGATATGCTTGTTTCATACTTGTTAGGGCTATAAAACTGCTTGGATGGATAAAGAAAGCTGGTGAATGTTGTTTGAATGACGTGATATTTTCTGTCTTTATAAAGCTGTTGATTCTGCATCGTGTGTGTGTGTGCAAGCATGTGTGTATGTGTATAGAATTATTAATGCAGTGGTTTTGAAGACTTTCTCAGGACACATTGCCCTTGATAAGGTGTTCCTTCTCCTTTCAAAGGGGTGCTGTCCAATTGCCCAGGACTATACATGAGCACACATGTTCTGATCAAAGGCTGTGTCTGGGACAGAAAAGTTAGCAAGTCATTTTTTTGCAGCTATGATACTACGAACACTTCATTTTCCTCTTTTTATTGGTATCACACTTGTCAGTACTGGGTGGTATTAGCAAGAACAATTCTCACTTGCACTTCCTTATCAAAGTCTTTATTTTGCTGGCTGCCTCAGTAAATGTCCTAGAAGAGAATAGGAAAAAAAAATTTAAAAATCACACTTCTCACATAGAAGCATGGAATCAAATAATAATTCAGATTTTCCCTTCAAACCTCTGATCCAACCCGCTCCTGCTCAAAGCTCAGTACTGGGTGGTATTAGCAAGAACAATTCTCACTTGCACTTCCTTATCAAAGTCTTTATTTTGCTGGCTGCCTCAGTAAATGTCCTAGAAGAGAATAGGAAAAAAAAATTTAAAAATCACACTTCTCACATAGAAGCATGGAATCAAATAATAATTCAGATTTTCCCTTCAAACCTCTGATCCAACCCGCTCCACTGCTCAAAGCAGGGTCAGCTTCAAAGCTAGACCTGGTAGTCTTCAAACTGACCTGTTAATTCTTTCCTAAACCTCCAGCCTCTTGCCTTTCCCCTCATAGTCCTTCTCCTCAAATGTTATTGCACTTGAGGTCCTTATAAAGGAACTATCTTCAAATGGTTGGTGAGCGGAGAAGGGCAGAAGTGGACTCTTGACCCCTGATGGGTTAAACCCAGTAATGACCCTCGTCATCATCACTAGGTAGCTTACCACATTTCCCCAAGGACTCTTTCAGGGAGACTTTCCCAGTCTGTCTCTTGAAATCCTTCACACAGGCTGAACATTCATGTTTGAGATGAGGCAGCAAATTGCTCCAAGCAAAGACCATAAGGCTGGTGTGACTCTGCTGGTGAGGACCATTGCCAGGCCCCTTGCAGCCTTCTTTAAATACTCATCATAGTGACTGCAGCGTTGCCCAAGGGAATGAAGCGTGCAGTGGGTAGGAGAGTTGAGGAACAATGAACAAGGGCCCCAGCTGCTTCCCCTCGCCCCCTCCCTGCCCCTCAGATCAGGCAGCCAAGCCTCCACGTAGCAGGCAGGGAACTGCTCTTGACTCCCCCAGACCTCGAAAGCAGAAGGGATGATCACTTTCCCCAGCTGGATCACTGTCTGTCAAGGGAAACACAGAAGCTGCATTGTCATGGGCAGTCCTCGAATCTGACCTCAGGCCCCTCTGCATATCGTTGAGGCCAAGAGAGGGGCACTTCTTTCTTCAAACTCTGGCTTTTTGTCCCCTTCGTTTTTTGCCCATCCATCCTTGCTCAGTATTTCTTGATATTTAATTTTCAGTTATTGCTCCTACCCTGGTTATCTGGAGCCTTCCTCGCTTCTTCATTCTCTTCTTCAAGCACAATCCAGGAGCCTAAACTGTTGTGCAACAGGTCCCCTGAGGCTGAACACAGACCCTCTTGACCTGAAAAATGAATGTTCTTCCATAGTCTCCTTACGGAAAAAAAAAAAAGCAGGGAATAACTGTGTTTACCAGCCTGGTTCACACCTTTCTCTTTGAGTTCCCAGCTCACCAGTCTTCACTACTATAACTGTTCCGTGAACGGTGCACAGACTGTGCCATGGTGCACAAGCCATAACCTGGCTGTTGAATAAACTCTGCATCAGATCAAGGTTTGACTCTCGGACACCTCTTGAGCCACTTGGTCTGCTCAGTAAGTTCATTTAGTTTTTCAGTTTTTCCATTTGATTCTGCTTCAGATAACCACATGTTATTGGCTTGGCCAGAAATACAGTTTGCCTTAGGAATTTTTTATATTTTATAGGAAAAACCACTTTTGATCTGAAAAGCTAAATAACAAAAAAGTTTGAATGGCAGAAAGCAGTGAAAGGAAATATCCAAATGTTAAATACTCTTGAAAAACCACATTGGGAAAAAGCAACTGCCCTATTTTTTCTGACCGTGCTAATTTTTTTTGCCATTCTTCCAGGATGCTTTGTAGTTGGTTTAAACTGAAGGAAGAGTTTGCCTTGTTGCTTTTTCTCTTCATCTTTCATCTCCAGCTCTATTACATCTTAATTCTTTATTAGCAAGCCATTTCAGCAATCTTTGGGGGAAGCAGAGCAGGATAGTAGGTGATTTTTTTTTTTTAACATCATGACATCACTTATTTGTAATGGAGCAGGAGTGCTGAAAGCAGCGCTGTCTCTCCCTCTCTCAGCAGCGGGAAGTCAGTTATCTAATCTGGTTATACACCCCTACCAGCTCTCTGAGCTGCCTCTCCCCCTTGGCTGTCATCCGAGGAATGCAAGACGTATGTGATCATGCTGTCTCTCTCCATCTATCCCCCACACCCAACACTGTGGAAGGCACTGGCTGATTTCAGCCAAATTGGAGAAACAGGCAGAAGTTTCAAGATACGAAGTTTCTACAAGAGGTGAATTCAGTTCGTATTAGACACTGGGTAATCCGTAGGGAAAAGACTGTTAAATGCCATCCTGCTGCTCAGGGAGCTGCTTCTGTAAGTCTCAGCCTCTATGAAAATAGGTTTTATGGACTCTCAAAGAAGGTTTTCTGGTTCTTTAACACAGAAGTTAATTTCATGACCTCAATACCGCTCCCAGGCCCTCGTCCTTCAGCTAGGTCCATTACCACTAGCAAAAGACCTGGTGCCAGTGAATAGGAGAGAGAGTTGTCAGGGACACTGCGGTGGGTACACCCTCTCCAGCCTTTGCTGTTTCCTGTCATTCATCAAAATGAACATGAGGCCTGACTTTGTTTCCACCTTTGTTTCTTCTCTTCTAATCTTCAGCGTAACACACAAAACATATTCATTAATGTGCTTTAGAGGCAGTGGGATTTATTATTGCCCACCCTTGACTGAAACCCAGGCAAGTAATGCCATTGCATTCTCCCTGCTGGCTGCAGGGGGAGAGGCGCGGGGCTGAGTGAGGGCTGGGGCAGTGGGAAGCAAGTGCAAGTGCTCTCCCGAATCAGGGCCACTTTTTCTTTGGAGGCAGTTTGGATTATATTTTGATTATTTGGATATTTTTCCACTACAAGTCCTTCTGTAGCAATGAGTCATTCATAAGACTGAATGAAACACTGATCAAAAAGTGAAAATCTATTTATTTGATCTATTCCTATTAAACCCCTGATGTTTTAAGTTTTATTCAGTGTAGCTAAACCCCTAAGCTTTAAAGAGCAGCTGAGTCTAAAAATACTATCACTATTTTATGTTAAAAATAAGGTTCTTTTAGGTTTTGATCCATGTTGTTGCTTTTACTTGCCTTGTGATTTCTAGCTTTGAGAACCGCAGTGAATACATCTCCAGTTCTTTCCTCTAGAAATACAAACGCTAGAGAAATTCTTTTAGAAATGAAAAGTATAAGTTTGATTAAATGGCTCTAAGGCTAAGTTGAGCTTAAAGAAGAATCTTAAGGTGCCACAGGAGTTCACCACATTGCTTTTAGTGTCTCACAAAATTAATTTTGCTTTTATCTTCTCAGTCCTTCACTGGCCAGAGGACAGGAAGCATTAAGAAACACAGTATATTCAGGAAGAGGAGGAATTTTACCATAGGTCTTATGTACTGTCAAACATTTTCCACCACTAGAGGTAACTGGTAGTAATTCAGCACCTCCTTCCCCACCCTCTCTGCTCTGTCCCAGAGAAAACTAAGCCTTGCATGCTCTAAGGATTTCATATGACTCTGGGGTTTCCCATATGGATCATAACATACCCCAGGTGGAGGTCTCCTTGGGCGTTAGGCATGCCCCATGCACAAGGGGGATGCCGAATGGCCGTGCATCCCCAGCACACCCGGGTACAAGCAGAAGAGGGCAGGAGAGCCAGGGCTGAGACCTGGACAACCACAGACACATCAGACAGACCGTGACACTGCGGGCAGTGGCCAGATGAGTGGGATGCTTGCCACCTGTCTGGGAGAGAGATGCCCACAAAGCAGGAGATGTGCAGAGCGGGGTGGGATGACCGTGGAGACCTGACTTGTGAGAGGAGGCTGAAAGAGTTGAGTTTGTTTATCCTGCCAAAACAGAGGCTGAAGGAGATATGGCTGCTTTTAATAAATACACTGGTTTAAGAAAGGGTTTTGTGACATGGTGCCTGCAGTAGCAAGGGGTTAGACCCTCTAGCTCCAGTGAGCTTTTCCAGTCCTGTGCCCTGCGCTCACCAATGAGAGCCCAGGAGGGAGAGAGGAGAGCACAGACCTGGCAGGCGAGAGCAAGCAGCACGTCTTAGAGAGAGTCTGCCACCTTCGGGGTACCTTTCCTTCAGATAGTTCCCAAAGGCATTTTAATATATTCAGAGGCATCTTTCCCGGCATTGGCTAATTGATGGCGGAGGGGGGTGAAAAGGGTGAAGGGGGAGTGATGAGGCCAAAAGGTTCATCTACATTTTTATTCCTGTTGTTTGTCCACCCGTCTCCTTCCCACCATTTCCTGCTGGGACGAGGTGGGTCCGTCTGTCCGTCTGACACGCATTCTTCTCGCACAGCTCATTCACTTGTTCCTGCTGCCTCGTTTATTTTCAGGGAATGATTATTCAGTGAACTCCTAGGTACATGCTTCTGGAAAAGTCTTGCGGTATAGATTATGACTCCATTGGCAGCATTGTCAGGAAAAAAAGTTGTACTTGGCACTCACAGAAGATAATTGTAGCACAAATCATGAATTCCAGCTCCATTGTACTTCCCGGCCTAAAGAGATATTTTCATGTGCAGCATAAAGTGGTCCTTTCAAAAGGTAGAGTCTGATAGGCCTGTGTGTGCTGAGAGGAAAATTAGCCTCTCATCAAATAACTGTATAATTTTTATTCATTATATGCTTTGGGGTTTTTTTTTCCAATTGAAAGCCAGAAAGCAGTTCAAGAACAGCAGCTCTCATAGCTTTGCCACATACAAGCATTCAGAAACCATGAATAAAGGGAAACGGAGAAATAGCAAGAATGACTCAAAAATCATGAATTTCTTAAATAAATAGTATCTTCAATTTTTTTGTTGTTTTCCATTGGCTTTTGGAGGCTTACAGAGTTCATGTCTTTGAGCTATTTCCTGGGATAAAAGGGTTTAGAAAAATGCTTTTGCTAGAGCTTCAATTTTCGGGCAGTCACACAACTTCTGAAAAGAAAATTTAAGAGACAGTTCCAAATGCCATCAGAGCTGATGCACCAAAAGGCACTCACACAGGTCAAGGCATGTGGACCTTCAGCATCAGCGCTGTCTGTAGGCTAGGAGCATGCATCCTAGCTTCAGGACTTGTGAAGTGCAGTTGTGGAAGCTCCCCTTGGAGCCGCACAACAGCATCCCCCTACCAGCTGGACCCTCTCTGTCCTTTTCTCCCAGAGAGCAATCCCAGTACTGGGGGAAGGTGGGGAGCAGGGTGCCTCCCCAAGAGAAAATGTCTCAGGAAAGAGACATGGGGAATCAGGGTGTGTAATCTCTAATTCTGCAAGCATGTGCACACCAAGCACGCACAGCCCCAGCCCTCCCCCTGTTCACATCCATACAATCTGTTCACCCTTCTGCCTGTGCAGGATTTAGGGATTGCTTACTTCCCCCCTGAAATGCTTGTAATGGTTGTAGTGAAATGTGCTGTTACAGGAATGCAGTCTGGTGTCTGCCAAAGTCTTTCTTTCCTTGTACATATTGGAAGATCCACCAAAAACTAAAGCAGAAAATCCACTGAGGAATGTATGTGATTTGATTAGACAGTAGTAATTCCTCATCCCAAGTGCCTAAGCCATGACACGGACCAGCCTGTTATTCTGACTGCATTTTGTGTCACGGGGCAGGGGGAGAAAAAGAGACATGCAGTGATAATTGGTGAGGAGTTTCAGGAGCAAGACTGGGAGAGTGGAAAGCCTTGGTCAAAGCACAATCAGTGGGTAGGGGAGAGCCAAAGGAGACATGGAGACTGGGGAGCTCCGGCCACATGAGAGACCCAGCGCCCTGCAAGCCACCTGTGGCTCCAGTGCCACAAGTCAACCCACCTTCCGCCATGCCCATGTGGGTGAGAGGGGCTGGTCAGAGTGACTACCAAACTTGTGCTTAGGATCCTGATGTGAGTACTCTGCATTGCGTTATGGAAAGCTGCATACTGTAGTGGTAGCTCGGTGCTGTGATCTACATGACGGAATAACCCCCCAAAATGCCAGTGTATGCGTTACAGCGCATGGTGTGTTGCACTGAGGAAAGTGCAAAGGTTCCCCGGCAATGCTAAAACCCCTTCTGCTATTTATGTGTATGTGCGGTATACATGCAAATGGGGGTATGTATGCAAATATTCACACAAAAGTCTAATGTAACTTTGTGTCTCCCTTTTAAGCAATAACCAACCTGAGTAGCTTTTAGTTAGGTTACGTACAGATGAGGGCTTAGAAAGTTCAGTAGCTGAAAAAAACCCAATGTGCTTGTCACTGCATGGACACACTAAGCCTGCTTGCTTTAAAAAAGAAAAAAAGAATCATCCAGCATGCCCCCAAAACACAAACCCAAAAACCTGTCTTGCATCCCTATTCCTGCATTCTTGTGCCACAATGAAGATGAACTTACCCTCAGCATCTGCTCAAGGAGCAAACTGGGATGCTTTCCTGGGGTTCCCCCTTGACGTGCAGGGAGAAGTTTAATAAGGACATCTGCCAGATACCGAACTTATCACAGGACGGTTGAGCCTGGAAGGCACATCTGGATATCTCATAGTCCAACAACCTGCTCTGAGCAAGTTCACCTAGAGCAGGATGCTCAAGACCATGGCCAATAAAGGTTTTAACATCTCCAGGGATGGAGATTCCACAGCCTCTTTGGGCAACCTGTTCCAGTGTTTGACCATCATCACAATAAAAAGGGTGTTTTCTTGTGCTTACATGGAATTTAGTGTATTTCATTTTGTGCCCGTTGCCCCTTGTCCTTTCTCTGGGCATCACTGAGAAGAGTATGGCTCCATCTTCTTTACTACCTCCCATCAGGTTTTTATAGACATTGACAAATCTCCCCCTTATGCGTCAATCATCAATGGCAGATGCACAAGACGAGTCAGTAGCCTGGACAAAGCAATGCAAGGATTACAGGTGATCTCAGCCGGAATATGAGTTAAAAGATAGTCATGTTGCTGCACATATAATGAATCCATACTGGAACATATGGACAGCAGTATTATATGTAAGGCAAGTGGTCTTACATCTTACTCAACAATGGTCAGGTCTCTGCTGAAGGATCATGGTGAGTTTGGGCCATTACAACTCAAGAAAGTTGCAGACCTATCAGAGAGGATCCCAGTGACAGCAACAACATTGATCACTGTGCTGAAAAACATCACCTCCAAGAAAATCTTACAAGAATGGGGTTGGTTTTGTCTAAGGAAAAAAAAGAAGAAGGAAGGGTAAGTCTTCAAGCAGTGAGTCTTCAGGTTCTGCAGGAGAAAGTAATAGACAAAAAAATTACAAAGAGTAAGGTGAGAGATTTAGGTTGGACATTGGGAAAACTTTACAAGGTTGTTAAGGCACAAATTGCCTGAGGAGATTCCTCATCTGTGGAAGACACGAGAAGGTTTGTAGTATCTGCACACAATGGCAGAGGTAGGGCTGATCCTGCCTTTGGAAAGAGAGACAGACTATGTGATGTCTTGAAGTCCTTCCAACCCAACTTTCTGTTATTCTATGAAAAATGCGCAAAATCCACCTTGAACATGTGCCTCTCATGAAGTATTAAAAGGTATGGCTACTAAGCCAGGCATTTCTACTATCGCATGATTTAAAATTACAAAGTCCTCCTTGTTTTATTATCAGCAAGCAGAAACAGAAACTCTAAAATAGCTCACCAAAAAGATCTCCAGTGCCTAGAGAACACTGATGGGAGAAACTGAGAGTAGCTTAAGATTTAGTCCAAATGATCTGGAGAGATTTCTGAATCTGAATACCTGAAATAGGCATTTTTAACAGAACTATTCTCAAAATATCTGTGGGCATCCTCCCAAATCTGGGCCTCACAGAGGTACAAAATATTTCTACTCCCACAGTCTGTATTATGTTATTCTTCAAGATGGATTGTGTCGCGTTTGTCACACGTGGTTCACTCTTGCCCTAAATGTTTTTGCAGCCACTGGCACCATCGCAAAGCAAGTATAAAACACCATCAGGCTAATGTAATGCCTTCTTGTATTCGATGAGTCCTAATGCAAATGACTCTGCAAGGCCACGGGGAGCTGGGCTCTCCTGTTTTATGCATAGTTACCTGTCACTCTATCTGCATGGGCTGCTTTCAAAGACCTCTTTGTCTGCAAGGTAAACTCAGGCTGGAGATGATCTCAGACTTTAAATCCCAGCCAAGGGAAGTCATCAGGCTACAAAACCCACAAAGTTAAAAATACAGGGAGCACTGGAAAATCAACAGGAAACAATTTCTGCTGACTGAAGTTTTCAGCCTTCTTCCAAACGCCAGCTAGCAGCGGCCTGTCAGATGGGACAAAGCAGCTACATGAAAGCAGCAGCGGTCCTTAACTTAGTCCGTTAAAGCAGGAGCGAATGCCAGGAAAAGATTAGGATTGTCTCTCAGCTGTGATTGTATATCTGGATGTTTTGGCGCCAAGGTAGCTGAGTCCCGCAGACCCTCTTTCCACTCCTTCCTCGTGGCCAGGGTGCCCTGGACAATGGTTGCCAAAGGGGATTTCTCCCTTTCTTCTGGCTCTTGACATTAGCAGGCTTGAAATTGGTCCTGGCAGTTTGGTATGAAGTACTTCCCAGCTCGGGGGATTCCCAGGCCTGTTTGGATGTCAGGTGTCTGAACGCAGCTTTGTTTGGTCTGACTGTCTCGGGGCAACGCCTGTCAAACTGACTTAGTTAGATTGTAAGTGCCAGCCATCAAATGAAGATTGTGCATTTTCACCCCCAGCAAAGCAAAGTGTTAAGCTCTTTAGTACAAAACCATTATGGAAAAAATTATGGAAGAAAAGCATAAAAACCGTGAAAACACAGACCTAAAACTTTCTTCTCTTGCTCTGGTGTTCGCATCAGATGATGCATCCCTCAGCTGCAGAAGCTGAAGGTCCAGCTCAGTAACACTCTGCTTTCAGAGTGGGACGTCTCTGAGGCATACCCAGATACAGAGGTGGGAAAACCATCCTTTCATCTCCCCAGTCCACAGAGCCTCTCGAGCCCACGTGTAAGCTAGCAAGCTTGCCTTGACCCACTGGGGAGCTCACTGATGGTACCCAGAGCACCTGCTCTTGCTGAATTCGTTCAAGGTGGACTCCCCTCTCCCTCCATCTATTGAGATTTTTTAAATGTATAAAATGCAGGTGCCTTTTAAAGGTACATATTTTCTTATCTCTGATCCAATATGATCACTGAAGAAACATGGCTGTGGCCAAGGCAGCACTGTGCAACCCCATAAGAAAAGCCCAGCCAGTCACTTGAACCACTGCCATTCCCTGTGTGTGTGTGTATATGTGTTTGAAGTAGGATTTATTTCTTGGCAACAGGAATTTTCCCCCTCCTTTCATTGTAATTGGAAGTTACAATGATGTAAGATCGTTTAAGGGTGTTGCTTTAAAAAGTTTACACAGGGCCGCAGACATGAAATCTTATTACATCATTGGGTCACCAGTCCACGGTCATTGCTTTAAAATTATGTGGATTTTAAAAAAAGAAAGTTGGAAGTGATTTTTTCATTTGTCGTCTGGCCTCTGAGCCTTTACAGGTGCACTAATTCTCCATTGGCAAGTTTTTTCCATGCGCTCATGAGGACAAAACACGCTTTACACAGGGCCGCAGACATGAAATCTTATTACATCATTGGGTCACCAGTCCACGGTCATTGCTTTAAAATTATGTGGATTTTAAAAAAAGAAAGTTGGAAGTGATTTTTTCATTTGTCGTCTGGCCTCTGAGCCTTTACAGGTGCACTAATTCTCCATTGGCAAGTTTTTTCCATGCGCTCATGAGGACAAAACACGCTTTTTTCCTTCTTTTTTTTTTCATTTGTCGTCTGGCCTCTGAGCCTTTACAGGTGCACTAATTCTCCATTGGCAAGTTTTCCATGCTATTACATCATTGGGTCACCAGTCCACGGTCATTGCTTTAAAATTATGTGGATTTTAAAAAAAGAAAGTTGGAAGTGATTTTTTCATTTGTCGTCTGGCCTCTGAGCCTTTACAGGTGCACTAATTCTCCATTGGCAAGTTTTTTCCATGCGCTCATGAGGACAAAACACGCTTTTTTCCTTCTCTTTTCTTTTTTTTTTTAATAAAAGTTGTTCCTGGCACTATCGTTTGGTTCCAGCTAGTAGAATTATCAGAAGGACGTTAAATACTACAAGAATACCAATAAAATCACAGGCATTAGCAACACCATCCGAGTGCTCTGATATTAGGTGGCCACTAGTTAGAAGATGATTTTACTGCTGCCCAGTCTCCATCATACTAAGTCTGAAAGAAATGCATTAACAGGAAGAGGGAAAAAAAGCTGTTCAAAGGGAGAAGACTAAATTTTCTGTCTCAAAAACTGAAACCTGATTATTTATATACGCAGGCCCTAATGTAATATAGGATTCTGAATCCGTACAGGTATGTTTGCATCGTGCTGGAAAGAGAGGACTGGCATGGCAGAATAATAGGCTATTCTAGCCTGGTGTATACTCATTTGCTCATAAAGGACAGAGTTATGATTTAGAGCCTAAGTTGAGCACTGATCAGCTAATCCTGCCATCCTCCTCCTGCTGAGAGTGGCCTGAGACCATCAAGTCTCGCCGGCACTCCTGTCTGAGGGACAGCAGAGCCAGCGGCCATGCAGGAGGATTATCACAACTCTCGCCCAGTTAATTGCTCTGATTTGTGTCTTAACCTTCACTGACACCCACTGCAGTTGTAATTGCCCCCATGCACATTGCCTTTTGCTCCCCATAGCTTAAATATTCCTTGCTAACCTTTCTGGCCTTGTAAGTCGCACCTCTTTTAAAATATAAAGTGTTTTAATAATTGAGCAGTACTGTTAATAGCCTACCCACCTTTGCTAACCCTGTAATAGTTAAAATCTTAATAAGTAAACCGCATCAGGTGGGTTTCTCTGCTTATCACCTTCCCTCAGCACAATGAGGCTTTTTAGCTATTTAGGGAGGTTTAAATCTTTTGTATTAGGTTTATAGCTGGCCAGTGGCACGACAGCCAACTCAGCCATAATTCTAAATGGTTATTTCCAAGTGGAAACTTGGAATTTGAATTCAAATGACCTTACCTCTTTTTATTATTATTATTCTTTCCTGTATGCATTTTTCAGCTTGCTCATTCTTAATTCCTTCAGTACTTATTACTGCAATAAGCCTAATCCTGTATACTTGTACACCCCAAGTGTGGGAGCTGTAAATACTTCTGCAGTCTCCCCAGGGCAAATCAGCTGTAATTGGATCTCCCATTGCCTCATTAAAAGAAAAAAAAAAAAAAAGAAAAAAAAAGTAAAAGAAGGAAAGGCACATTCTAGCCGAAGACAATTCTGCGTCTGTGTCCGTGTGTTTGTGTCTCTGCTGCCCTCGAGTAACTCTCTGTCCTTTTGCTCTGCTCCAGGCTGAGTTCTCCGAGCTGAACCTGGCTGCTTACGTCACGGGCGGCTGCATGGTGGACATGCAGGTCATGAGGAACGGCACCAAGGTGGTAAGGTGAGGAGCACTAGTTTGTCTTGAAAATTGGGCTTTCTGGAGCAATGTTGGGGCAAGCAGGATGACCTCAGGGTCTGACCGGTATCTGAACTGGGGCAGCGCAGTCTTGATGACTTCAAGGTTTCCTGGAAGCGGTGGAAAGACTGACCTGACTCTGGTGGTTTTGTATCAGGTCTCAGTTGCACATTATGCCATACAGTCATTGTTTCCAGTCTAGACCCTTCATGCAACCACAAATGCCTCCTTTTCAGGTTCTTTTTAGCCTCAGGCCTCCCAATAAAAGGGACAATGCATCTGCCTTTCCCTTGATTTTTTTTCTCCTTCTATGTCAACTAACCTTCATTGTAAACCTTCATGTAACCTTCATTGTAACCTTCATTGTAACCTTCATTGTAACCTTCATGTAAACAGCATTCATTAGCCTACCTTGCATTAGCCACAAAGCCTTTCCATGATCCTGATCCTCGCAGCCTCACTTGTTCCTGAAATATCACCTTTTTTGCCAGACATTCCCAATGCTCCGGCCTTGCCCTGTGGTATATCTCAAAGGTAATACCGTATCTCTGTTTGATGGGGATTTCTGTCCCTACTAGTGTTACTTTGTAATTGCAGTCATTGCAAGCAGACTCTTTTCCTAAGCAATGCTTCCCCAATCACGCACCCAATTCACTTTCCAAAAGCATTGCTCCCCTTCTTTCTGACACCAGAGTGCCTGCAATTCGGAGTTAATGTTATTACCTTTCACCCTTTTATTCCCAAGCCTACATCTTTATGAGTTTCTGTCATTACAACTTCTAACTCTATATTTCATATTTGATACAGTAGCTTTTCTTTGTTCCTGTTGAAATCTCATTGCTATTCCCAATCCATTTTTCTAGCCTCCCTGCTTCTTTTTGTACAATTCTTTTGCACTTTTTGGTGTATACAATGTCTCCGAGTTTAATATTTTTCACACATTTAATCAACGCTTTTGTCTGTTTGCTTCTAGTTCAGAAATAGAGACACATAATATAGCATGCAGGGATATTTTTGAAAGGGATTATTAGAACAGCTGAAAAACGGTGATTCTGAGCATGCTGGCCTCAGTTTAATTTCTCAAGATGTCATTTCCAGTCCAAAGAGTGCAAAGCAACACTTGTCACTGTCAGTTAGCTATGACTGTGGTCCATCAATTCATTTCAGGTCTTGACAGACCTTAGTACATCCACAAGTCTTCATTCATTCTTTGGTACAATTTCACAAGCGTCTGCTAAAAACTTTTAAGGATGAGTCTGTTACATCCATTTGCTTTCTCTCATCCCACAAATGTCTGTTTCTCAGTGAAACAAAGCGTATGTCCCGTGAACCAGCGACTGGAGCATCTGTCAGACAGTGTGCTGTGCTAATGCATTCTTGTGTTTGCTTGCTCATGACACTGGAAGGTTTCCCAAGAATCATTTCCTAGGTTGATCACATCTTCATTTTCCTTCCCGTGCCTTTCCTCCCAAAGCCATTCATACATCTGGCAGAAAGATCTTGAGCTATTAAACTGAAACTGAAGACAAAATTTATTTCACAAGAGTGTCTGGGGCATGGTGTTCATGTTTCTGCTTGCAGTAAATACAGTTATCACAGCTAGCCTTTTTGCGTGGATATTTATATATGAAAATGCATGTTTTTCTGAATGGCATTAGTTCAGTTTTTTTGTTTTCGTCTATGCATGTTTAAGGACACATGCATTTGTGTGGTGGGAAGTGGACTTGGCAAATACATACTTGTCTGGATACCCAATTTATATGGCATGTGTTGTCCATGGATTGTTATAGTCCTTACAAGCATGAGCCATTTGTTTACAGCCTGTACTGATGTGCCCCTGTCCTGCCCAGCTCAGTGAGTTTAAGAGCTCAGGTCAGCCAACTTCCACAGCCACTCCTACCAATACTTTAGAAGTTAGAGAAATAAAAACTCTTCTTCACTTTAGAAGATGAATTATGGAGCATACTGTTACTGAGCTGTGTGGAGGCCCCTCAGCCCATCCACATGGCTGCAGCTTGCTTCCCACTCCCTCCAAGTCCCCCCCATCCTGCCTGCAGCTGTGTCCTGCCTGGCCACAGACACCCCTTGGGGTGCCCAGCCACAGGGTGATGCCACATGGGACACCTTCGACTCACATGTGTGCACCAACCCTGTTGCTGATGACATTTTTTTTCCATCACTTTTTAGGCCTCTGTTAATTATTAAGCAAAATATTCAGTCACAAGTCAGAATGTTTCTAGATGGCAAGGTATAATACACATCATGGTTTTTGAATACCCAAAGTCTTTGGAAATCCCACTGACAAGTTATAGGAAGGAAATACGACAGCATCTTGCTAACAGGCACATTTGGGATTCCCCGCCTGCAGGAGCCCTGCCTTCTTCACACTCCTCTTCAAAGCGAAGGCAACAGAGCATGGCAGTTTAGTCGAAAGACAGTGAATATACTACAGACCAGTGGAATTTAAATCAATGAAATAATAAACGTTTATAACAACAGCAACAACAACAACAACAATAATAATAATAATACAACCACTGGGCTATTCTCTCCAGTTTGAAATTATGTTAACTGATAAACTATTATATTAGCCTATTAAATTCTGTCATTTTACAGCAGGTCTCCTAGTTCTTTCTTTAAACTGAGGACATCCTATTGCACATTTAAATCAAAGCTCTTTCTTTGCTGATCCCTTGATCCTTTCTGACACCTTGGAGTTAAGGCATTCTTTTAGACCCTGTGCCAACTGATTTGAACTGCACCAGGAAAGAATTGTGGTTCTTTTACCTAGAAGATAAATCCCCTAATAAGAATGTATAACAGTCCTTGAAGCCCTACACTTACCACTTGCCTCAGGCAAATTAAAAAAAAAAAAAAGGAGCTTTAGAAGCATTACTGTCAATTAAAGAGAGCAAGGAATTGGAAGTATACAGACCTCCATGACTACTAGCCTGTGTATCCTGAAACAAGTAGCTACAAGTAAGTTAGCAAACAACATAACTGAAGCCAGGCATTACTTTGCTTGCCTGAATTTTTAAAACAAGTGTGGCTCCCAGAATTTAATTTTACAGTAACAAAATTCTGGGTCTCCACCTCCTCTTTTTTAGCTACTAAGTTCTGCACATCTGTAGGATGGGGTGAGGAATGTGATAGTCTCAGTGAAATCTGCTACTGGAGAGAAAGACTATCATCTAACAAATCTAAAAAACTGCGTGTGTTTTTTCTGTGCCAGTTCCACCATGGTATGTGATGGCTCCATCAGCCTATTCAGCACATTTTCTTCAGAGTTAGAAGAAAAAGAGCTGGCCATGGAGTACCTCGTGCAGTCTCTAGCAAGCACTTTCCTATTTCAGTGCCCTGTAACACATGCCCTGAGGACAGTGCAGGGGGATGAGCTGGGCACCAGGAGCAGCGTTGGGCTTAGACAGGGCTGGCGCAGGGGGAATCTCTCACACATTGGTCCTTGTTACCCCAGCACTTCTTCAGGTAAAATTGGCACCAGAGCTTCCCCAGTGAAAAGTTAAATATGGGAAGCAGGAGGTGGCACTTATTCATCCCAATGGATCCCTCACCAACTTAGACATAGCAACCCCTTCAACAGAGAAATGGAGTCATTTCTGGGTGCGATGTCTGCACTATTAAGCAGTGTGAAAAAACAAGCGTGGGCTGATGCCTGCTTTTAAACACTTGGGTGGATTCTTCATCCTCCTTCCAGTGCATGCGCAACTTCCTTTTGCACAGGTCTACACACACACACACACAGAGTGAACTGTCTGGAGTCTAATTTACCTCAGAAAGCTCTTGGGCTGTGTCACCTCTACTGGGGTTAGATGTAAGGAATGGGATTTTCATTTTCACTTGTCTTCATTTCTCTGAAGGGCCCTTCATACCAATGTTTCCACAGTGCAAAGAGGCTGTCAGTGCTGGCACTGCACCCACTCTGAGGTGCATTCATGCTTTCAGGATATTATAAAAGTGTCTTAGTATAAATGAGAATTTGGGCTGTCTCTGCTTCTGACAACACTTAGACTCCCGAACTATGATCTCAGCCTCTGCGTTAGATTAAATGCAGTCCTGTGTTTGCATTTTGGGCTTTACAAGCTTTCAGCTATTAATTCCAGTAGATGTGGGAATAAGGCAGGGATATGTTGAAAATCTGGACAGCTTTCTTACATGGGGAATACTAATGTCTTTGGGAGCATTTCAGACTTTTAAGGATATAAATTAATCATGCACCAGACTGCTCTCATCTCCTGTCTCCCTGTGGAGCTGGCTTTTTTGCCATTGGGGCTGATCATCCAGGGGAGAAAGCACATTTTTGTGTGTCTGCATGGGACCTACCACAGTGGTGTCCAGACCACTTACAGTGTGGTATGCAGACTCACTGTAATACCACAGTACAGACAACAGCTTGATGGACTAGGAGATGCCCAGGGTCTGAAATGGGGAGGACCCTGCGTGGAGCAATGGCCCTGGCAAGTGGGGAGGGGTGGCAAAACTGACAGCAAAGCAAAGAGAAGCTGAGTGCTGTGGACAAAGCCTTGCTATGGGGAAGGATCTCTGCCATGGAGTGGTGTTTAGTCCTACAGGTCTTGCCTGAATTTGGCCGGTCTGTATAAGAAGATGCGTGTCTCACCCTGCTCGCCCTAGGTAATATGCCCTTGTCACTTGCAGCTGTGGTGGGGTCATTGAATGCTCTGATTCTTCCGTACAAGCCCATTCATTCCTTTAATTAACATTGACTTTCCTGTTGGTTCCAGCTGATTCAGTGCTTCTACTATGCTCTACGCTCTGATAACAGGACGGCAGCCTGTTGAATCACCATCCCAAAGAGACCAGGACCTGAAAGTGCTTTTCTCCCAAAGCATATTTTTGCACTGCAAGCTGCAGTACAATCACAGCATGAGGAAACAAATCCTTTTACATGGGAGGAGCAGGGAAGAAACTGGCCAGCCCAGCAGCAGATGTCTTCCCACTATTCAGAGCTTGCAGACCCCAGGAGATGTGTACTCTGGCTAAAAAAGATCTGCCTGCTCCAGGATGTCCAGGGAGGACACTGTCCTCTGCCCACTGCACCTTTTCCTGTCCCAGTAGGTTCATCCACTCCACAGGGCCATTGACAAGCTGCTCCCTGAAAGAGGCATGTGGATTTTCTAACCTACAGAGGCCATGCTTTCTCACCACACAGTAGCTGCACATTGCTAGGAGACGGATATTTTCTTGTCTCTCGAGGACTATTCATTCACAAGAGTTGGTGGTTTCTTGTAGTTCTTCTACAGGGATAATATCCACGGAGGTCATGGGAGTAGCTACTGTCCCTGGACACTGATGTAGGACATATTGGTAAGCAGTAGGTCACTTTCCAGCTTCTCGTCTTCCAGGAAGCTTGTGTCAAAGAGGAACCCTAGGCTCTGTCTAGTCCCTGTCTTTTTTAATTGAACTCTTGATCTAATTGGGGGTTTTTTTAGAATGTCTTTTTCTATTTTTTTGTTGCTCCCAAACCAAAATTCTGAAAATTTCTGCAAAGATGCAGATGGGAGAAAAAATAGGAGAAACTGATTGGGAGATTTTAGGTTTCTAGAAGCCAGATGGAAAAATATGTTGAGTGCATGGTTCTCCCAAGATTGATAGAATGTGCCACATGGTATAGTACAATATGTGCTCTATATTTAACACTGAGCAACTTTTCGGCAATATTTTTGTATTGATGGCATGGCAATCTGTAAATGTAATGGAGAAGTGTGTGTAACAGCATGTAAGCTTTTGAAAGTGCACTTTACGCAAAACGTCAATGTGCCACATGACCACTTCCCTTACCGAAATACCCTGCAGAGACAATGGGCTGGGACAAGGTGTCAAATAAGGCAGACCCTGGCAAGCTGCAGTTACACATGAATTTAACACCTCCAGTAAACATTTATAAACCGAGAAATTATTCCCACAGGGGGGATGATTTACCATCATCTTTCACTAATATCTCCCTCCACTTCACCTACGTGTCCCCATCCTCTTTTTTTTGAGCAGGAGCTAAAAAAGAGAAGAGAAGTTGGGGTGTGCTTATTTATGTATTTATTCTCTGTTGCTTTCAGCTCCTTCTTCAGCTCCTGCTGCTAAATGGCTGCTTGGAGGCCTGCTTCTCCTTTTGGGGTTTACTGATCTCCCAGATGAATAATGTCCCCCTTCACCTCCCCAGCAGCTGGCGCCCAGGCGAAGTGCAGGCAGGATGCTGACAGTTATTGGGAAAACATTTGGCGTGCAGGCAGCTGCCAGAAAGCAAAAGTCACTCTGAGTAGACCAGGGTGGGGAGCATCTCAGAGACTAAACTACTCCCTGGCCCTTTTCGCATTTACAGTAATTCTTTCCAACAAGAAATGTGCTGCCAGGGCCTAGAGCACTCATTAATTAGTTAATCCTGGACTGAATGCAAGAATGATTAAAGACTGTTGTAGATTGTTTCAGTCTTGATCAGCTTTTTTTTTTCCCAATCCTGCCTTAATTTTTCTCCTTTCTACATGGGTTTTTACTAAGGCTTCTTCCAGGGAATGGCAAACGGAGAAGTGAAGGGCCAAGTCCTGCTGCACCTGCACTATGCTGGTCAAGGTGGATCTTCATTAACAACCTGATATTCAGACAGAGTGCAGCCTCAACAAGCTTATGGGTGGCAACAAGTTGGAGGGTGGGGAGCGATAGATAAGCCAGAGGGCGGAGCTGCCATTCAGAGGGACCTCAAGAACTGGGGAAATGGGCCAACAGGAACCTCATGGAGTTCAGTAAGGACAATTGCAAAGTCTTGCAGTGAGGGAGGAATAATCCCAGTACTGCTGGGGGGGCAGCTGGAGAGAAAACATCTCTGCACAAAAGGGCCTGCAGGTCCTGTGTGCCCTTGCAGGGAAGAAGCCCTGTGGCTTACTGGGCAGTATTAGCAAGAGTGTAGCTAACGAGACACTATTCACATCTGGAGTACTGTGTCCAGCTGTGAGCTCCCCAGTACAAAAAAGGCATTGACAAACTGGAACGAGTTGAGTGAAAGGCCACCAAGCTCATTGAACTGGACTAAAGACATCTATCATGGTTTAACCCCAGCCGGCAACTGGGCACCACCCAGCCGCTCCCTCACTCCCCCCCCCAGTGGGATGGGGGAGAGAATCAGAAGAGTAAAAGTGAGAAAACTCGTGGGTTGAGATAAGAACAGTTTAATAACTGAAATAAAAGGAAGTAAAATTGTAATAGTAATAGTATAATAATAATAAAGAATATACAAAATAAGTGATGCACAGTGCAATTGCTCACCACCCACCAACCGAAGCCCAGCCAGTCCCTGAGCAGCGGCCCCCCCGGCCAGCTTTCCCCCAGTTTATGTATTGAGCACAATGTCACATGGTATGGAATACCCCTTTGGCCAGTTTGGGTCAGCTGTCCTGGCTGTGCCCCCTCCCAGCTTCTTGTGCACCTCCAGCCTTCTCAGTCGGTAGAGCATGGGAAGCTGAAAAGTCCTTGACTGGTGTAAGCACTGCTTAACCACAACTAAAACATCGGTGTGTGATCAACATTATTCTCATCCTAAATCCAAAACACAGCACTGTACCAGCTACTAGGAAGGAAATTAACTCTATCCCAGCCAAAACCAGGACAACATCCAAGGAGAGGCTAAGAGATGGCTTTTTTCAGTCTGTAAGAGGAGGCTGAGGGGGATCCACCTACAGTCTTCAGGCAACTAAGATGAGGGTATAGAGAAAATGAAACCAGACTCTTGTTGAAGGTGTGCAATGAAAGGAAAAGAAAAAAACAGACACAAGTTGCAGTTGAAATTCTAATTAGATACAAATTTTTAAAAAATTTCCATAGTGAGGGTGGTCAAATACCCAGGGATATTCATCCTTGGGAATATTCAAACTTTGGCTGTACGACACCCTGATCAACCTAATGTTACTTTAAAGTTAGCCCTGGAATGAGCAGGGTGTTGGGCCAGATGATTTCCAGAGATCCTCTCTGACCTAAATTACTCTATGACTTTATTCTGTGATGTTGGAAAGTATTTGCATCACCTTCTGTGAAAGCTTTGGGTCACAACCATTTTGAAGGCAAGCTGCTGTTGACAGGTGTGGTTGTTACTACTTTGAGGCATCATCTGGGTCCACATGCTTTTCCTTGTCAAGGTTGATCAGTTTACAAGTAAAATACATGGCAGACTTAGCAGACTGCCACAATACAGTTAAGAGAGTGTGTGACATGTGATTTTATGGCACATTGACCATTGGTCTGTGGCTGAGAAGCAAACCAGAGCATCTTCCAGGGTGTCATTGTCTGCATACAGTGGTACTGGTCCTACTGCAACCATGATTCCTGGTTCCTGCTGCTTTTGGTACACTGATCTCCCACACACCCCATGGTTTTTCCCCAGCCATTCTCTATTACAGTGTCCCAAAAGATGCCCTGCTCCTCTCCTCCAGCCTGGTAAAGAGAGGTCATTCTTTATTCTATGTTGCTTTCTTGTTTCTCTAAAACCAGCTCTGTGTTACATTATTCATAAAAGTAATCACATTCATTCTTTGAATAATTTCAGCAGGGTTTACTTCTTTCCATGGAAAATATGACATGAGCTTTTGACTGAAATGAGATTTTTTTCTTAGAAAATTTCCCATTTTACTATGACATCCAACATAACATTAAATCTAGCATCGTGATAGCTGAAAATGTCATAGATTTCATATTACTTTTCAGTAATATAATAACAATACTATTAAGACTCAAGTAAAGCACAAAAAGAACTTGTTCCTATTTGTAAATGCCATTTTCTATTAGCTCTCAGACACCTGAGGTACTGAATACTTGGAGGGATTACTGCACTTCTCAGGTAGTTGCAGCCACTTATGGCTTGGATTTGTGCCTCAGAAGCTTGCCTGAAGGCTCCATTAATTGCCAGTAATGCAAAGCTTGTTGTATCATATTGCTTAATTATGCACTTTTCTTCCTTTCCGTGTCATGCCAAGCAGATAGGAAAGGCTTTGGAAGAGAATTTAGTCAGAATGTGTTGATCACTGGGACATGTCAGAAAACTGAATAAAGCCTGCTTGAATAATGGAGGGTAGACAGAACCTGAAGTGAGGATGTGCATCTTCAGTGTCCAGGGAAGATCTTTTTCTATTGATATGAAGGGTGAAGTGTCTTGTAAGACTGGCACTCTTTAAGAAAGAGAGCAGGAGACCCCATCCTTCTCCCACAGCACGGGCAAAAAGCTCTCTAAACCCATCAGGGTGCTAAAGTATAAAGCAGGTCTACCCTTTGACTGCAGGTGATTATTCACAGTGGAAATGATAATTAAAAGGTATTTTGACAACACTAATCTAGTCTTGTGTGTTCTTTCTTCATGCCCATGAAGCCCTTCGTGCTTCAGTGAGAATAGCTGAAGGACCAGGAAGCAAGCCAGAGTTATGGCTATATGCAGAAATAAGAAATAGGAAATCTCTTCAAGGCATGAAACCTCCCAGCAGGATTTGCTGTCATCATATTCTCTACCCCAAAGCAGGCTGGGGAACTGCTTTCTGCAGAAAATGTTATTGATGATCTTTTCAGAGCTGATCCTCTTCTCATAATTAGAGAAGTTAGACACATGGTCACCAGAATAGCTACTGCTGCTCCTGAGATGTTTAACTTCCATATTTAACATCAGGAATCTCTTAAATTGTTTTATATTCCCCCCTTTCTGACAAAACTATTTCCAAGGCAGCTAATGCTGTCACAGATTTAAGGGTAGATGGGTCCAACCTAAGAAATTATATTCTGCAGTCAGATCTCTTCCTATTAGGTATTTTGGATCCAGGCTTTATACTTAGGTTTGTCTCTAAAGTATAGTTTTACCACTAAGAAAGAAAGAGACTGCTAAAGTGCATTGGAGCAAGTTGAAAAAAAATCAGTTAAATGCAAATAAGCATCCTGCACCGCAGTACCAGAGTCCAGGCTCAGGACTTGCAGCACTAGCAGCTTCCTAGCCAGGCACTCGTCATCACCCAGGGGTGATTGACTCCGGTAATCGCTGGCCGATCTCAATTGCCAGGAGGAGGGGTAGGCTGAGCAGCTGCCGTGTGCCTTGGCTAGCATCTGGAACAAGGAGGCAACTACTGCAAAGGGAGAAAAGCCACAGGGACCTGGGGGGGCTGCTTCACTCTAGGCGTGGCCGGTTCAGTCCTGCACTACTCGGAGCACTGAAAGGCTCGTGCCGTGTGTGGCAGAGGCCATTGCCTGTGGCAACACGAGCTGAAAGGAAAGCACCTTTCCATTCCAGAGGAAAATGAAATCTCACCAGCTATTTCAATCTGAAAATGAAATTTTTTCCAGTCTCCTGGATTCTTTTTTTTTTTAAACAAAGGATTCTATGCCACTCTGTGAACATGTTACACGCATTTTAGTGGCCTTTATTTTGCCAGGCAGTGCTATGAGCCAAACTCTAAATGAGAACTGAGCACTTGGGGTCTCAGAAAGAGCTTCTGTAGAAGGGTTGTGGCCAAAGATGGGCTCCAGCTTTCTCCTGGAAGCTTCATCCATCTGGCTATCATGCTAAGGAAGATTCATGACTTCAGGTAGGTGTCTGCCACACAGCCCAGGAAGGGCACCGCACCAACATGCAGAGCACAGCTTATTAGCAACATGTTTTAAATCTGTGGTTTACTTTTAGTTCCATTTACCTATGCTATCTCCCTGCCCATTAGATGTTTGAATGAGCTTTCCTGTATTCTTTCTGTGACCAAACCCATTCCCATGACCTGTCTTTAGCAGGGGTCTAGGTACAGTTTTATTCAAGACCACTCGTGGTCATCTAAACGCTGGCTGGACAGATCTAGTGGAGAGGAAAGGTATGTGCTCCTGCCATAGCTCTCCTAGTCCTGCCGGGCTCGGGTGCTTAGGACCTCAGCATAGTAGGTGCTACTGAGTTTGGTTCACCCAAAGGTTTTGGCAACGCTGTTTCAAATGTGGGACTTCTGCCTAACCTGTCTGTCTGCCAAGGATTTCAACTTTCTGTCATGGGAGATGTTTTTGGGTTGGGTTGAACTAGCAAAGAAAATAGTTATGCTACTAGCTATTCCAAATCCAAGGCTCTCTATGTTAGCTTAAGCTTTGCACTCTGAGAATGAGAGGTAGCTTGCAAAAGTGATCTTCTACCAAAAAAGCAAGAATCCTCCTGTGAAGCAGTTAAGCTCTTTTCTCCCCAGATCACTGGTACCCCCAGTTATTCAGTTTTCATGCCACCACTCCTACCATGACTACCCATTTCCCTTTTAGTGCCTGCTATCCTTCCCAGCCCCTCGCCTCACATTTTGCCACTGGTCTCTGTTTCTCTGCTACAGACATCTTGCAGACTCTGGGGCTCTCCAGCTGATGTTTATTCGCAGCTAGTCCCAGGCCCTGCACTCCTCTGCCTTGTTCTCAGTATCCATGGGAACATTCTCATTGTCCCGCGGCTCAAAACAGGGGTTCAGTGTCCACCTTCGCTTTAGGGATTCACTCCTCATCTGCTGCATGAGAGAGTTCCCTGCCTTCCTACACGATGCAGAGTTTGAGAATAGGCTTTTCTATGTTAATTCTGTATTCTTGTGTCCATCTTGTAAGTTGAGAAACTCTGCCTTTGCCAGGATCTGAAAAAACAAGAGCTTTTTTCCTAAACTTTTCACTGGCAGAAGTAAAGCCACTGAAGGCAGTTTCCCAGCCGCTGTGTGTCCTACCCCCCAGCTGGCCATGCTCATTTGCATGCTTCCTCCCCACCACAGCACCGTGTCCCCACCCCGGGGTGTTGGGGGAGATGTTCAAGGGCAAATACTGCCGCTTCCTCTGGGGAGACAGGAGCAATGGTCTGAACCATTACCGTGCAGCCCCAGTAAGTGCTGCTCCCTAAGTCAAGCCTGGGGAAAGACTTGAGCTGTAACAGCGACCATTTTCTTCTTCATATGCTCAGAAAGCCGAATGAATGAGGGACACACCTGAAGCTCCTGCCCCTCCAGGCACCACAACTGTTTAGTAACTCAGCGCAGATATCGAGTCCTGGTCCTAGGAAGACGATTAATCCTTCCTGAGGACCTGTGCCTGCCTCTGGGGTACTTTCTACATGGCAAGTCTAGCAGAATAGAGCAGCTCAAGCTTTCCAAGATTTGTATTCACTTGCTGTTCCTCAGCAGGGGGTCACTGCTTGCCTCACCCCCATTGACACCAGGGAGGTCCATAAATCCGCTGCACAGTGATAGCGCAGCCCTCCTGATGCTCATTATGCATCTTGCTGCTGGAGGAAAGCACCACCTTTGGTGCCAAGTACATTAGGGAACATGCCTGGGTTTAAAAATACTCCATGGGAGGGAATCACAACATTTCCAAAGCTTAGCCTCTTGCATCACAAAAGCAGAGCATGCTCCTCACCATGTCTCAGGCGATAACGAAAGTCCAAGGCCAACAAACAAAATGAACAGCTTTAAAACAACAAAGCTGTGCTGGGTTTTGTATACAGTGTTTGTTGCCACAATCTGGCCCAGAGTTACCATCTCGGATTTCCCTGCCAGAATGATGGAAATATAAATAGGGGCTACAAACCCAAAGTATTTCCAGCTCATACATCCCAAGGATAGAAATTATAGTCTCTTAGCAAGGAAAATGTTCGAGGGTAGTGAGGTAATGGGACCTGGTTACAGAGCTCATTTCTCTGAAAAACTTTAATACAGCATGGAAATTTTTCCAATGTCCTTGATGCAACCTCTGTTAAAGTATAAAATAATCCCCTGTTTCAGTGGAAAAGCCCCTTCCATGCCTTCGAGAACGAACTGCTGAGCTCCATTTTGGGAACAGTTTCTTTCCAGCTGCTGTTTCCAGAGATTCCTGAATGGCTGCAAAGACACAGCGTCAGCAAGGAATGAAATCTGGCTGTTTGAAAGATAATCCGTCGCCTGTTGGCTTACCTAGAAAATGCCTCACTTTTCTGTGCGTTTGCTGAGAGCTGCTGCTGTTGAACCATAGGAGTCCCGGGTCCAGTCTTGCTAAATAATATTCTGGAAGTCCACACCATGAGTCACAGCACTGGATAAGGGGCTCTGCTCATTTGATTAATTACATTACCATGCCTGCCCTTTACTTGTTGACTTATAGCTGTAAGAGCCTGGGATGTGCTGCGTATGTAGTAAACTGATTAAACGGGGAATGTATGTCAATGTATGGATGTGTACGATAGCTTTTTGAAATCCCTTATGATCTTCCCACCCACTGGGCATTGCTTCAATATTGAGTTCAATCGTCAGGAAACAAACTTTCTCCCTCATCTGCGTCGCACATTGCAATGAGCTTGCCAAATATGGCCAAGCTTTTAGAAAGAAGAGAGAATCCCCCCACCAGTGAATTTATGACCCTTGGCTCCGCTTGTGGCTTGTTCCTGCGCGTGCCTGAGTGACATGGAAACTGCAGCAAATCTGTTTGGCCTGTTTGTATGCTCTCACACATGCAGCTATGTTGGATTTTTCCTTTTTTTAATTACTAGGGGTTTTTGTTTAGTTTGTTACCTTCTAACGCAAGCAACCCATGACGAGAGGCCCAAAGAAGAGCAACGTGTTAATGAAAAGAAAGGGGAAGGATGGCAAAGAAACAAGGAGACACTAGAAGTGTTGCTGAGCATTTGAAAGTAAAATGTCACTCCCCTCATCTCTTCCAGGTCCTTCAAGCCAGACTTTGTCCTGATCCGGCAGCATGCCTACAGCATGGCGCTGGGAGAGGACTTCCGCAGCCTCATCATCGGCCTCCAGTACGGTGGCATCCACACGGTCAACTCTCTCTACTCCATCTACAACTTCTGCAGCAAGCCCTGGGTGGTAAGTGATGATCCAGCTCTACTGCATGCCAACACTGCAAAGTAGATATCCGGTGCCGATAAAGCACCAAACTCAGCTTCCAGTCTATTTCATAGGAATTCATCTCTTTAGGTTAAAACCACCATCTAAACAACCTTAGGAATCCAGCTGGGAATTCTTGGGGGAAAAAACTACCAGCACTGCTCCTTTATCAGCCTCTAGTAATATCAAGGTGTTATTTCCTCACCCTGAGTAGGACGTTTCACCTGTCCCAGACTCTAATGTGTCACAAACAGCTAACAGTACAGTAACACCTAGATTTCTTGTAAGGCAGAGTAGATGAATAGCAATAGATTAATAATATCAGATCAATAGTAGCACGTCTCTGTCCTGACCAAAACACGGTAAAACTACCTTAAAAGAAACATTAACATTCGCTGTTTCAGAAGGTATCTGAACTACGCTATTACTAGTATCATTTATTAGATGCACACTTGTGGTATCCAGGTGCCCCAGCCTAAGACTAAGATTATCCATTCCTTGCAGAAGTGCAACCTGCACTTGTCTTCTCTTGTCTTCTCTTCCTACTTTTTCTGGGTGGTGCTTTGTTGCACCTCTGAAACACCTTGGGCTGAATCGGCTCCTGGGGAGAACAGGACAGTGTTTTGGTATTTTGCACTGGGACCCCCCTTCACCTGTTCTTTAAATTTTGTCAAGCTCACCTAAAAATCTCAGAAAACCTTAAAAAATATTATCATTGGCTTGCCTCAGCCCCAAATCAAAGTTTGTAATAATTCCCCAGACCTGTTTTATGACCAGCTCTAAGTCAGCAGGAACTGCAGGAGCAGGAGAGCCAGAGGAGTAAGGCTGGCCATCGTGAGCCACAGAAGCAAGGCTGGCCATCGTAGCAGCTGCTGGAAGAAGTCAGATGCTGATACCATTTTGGAGTCCACATGTGGGTCTTCCAAGCAATTTCATCCCTAAGTGCCCTCTCTGATCACCGATGCTCCCAGAATGGAAATTTCCCTGCAATGTTCTAGGTCCGAAGCACAGAACTACAAGCTATATGGATGTGACAAAGAGATGGGACTTTCCAATATGCCCCCCATGGAAAACTTTTAGATACGTTTTTAGGAATTCCCCTTACTCATTGCACAAATTTAGCCTGGGGTGAGATGGAATGTTTATAGCAAGTGGTAACTATCTTCCTCATTACCTAATTAAGTCTTTTGTTGTTGTTGTTTTTTCCTTGGAATAAATATCCTATTAGACTTCAGTGTGTTCATTGGTAGTTCAAATCCAGTTGAGGTCTGTAATGACTCACACTTTTATTTCCATGACTGTGCAGTGTTGGATTTAACTCATTTCTTACCAAAAAGGTACCAGTGTAATAGACATAGTCTTCTCAGTTTTCACCCCTTTTATGACATTTGGGGGTTTTGTTGAGACCAAAAGCCAAGTCCTGTCTTTTCCAAAAATGTTGCAGTGCAATAATGAGAGTAGTGAGAAAAATCTCGCTTTTCCATCACTGTATAGGTAGATGATGCACATTTGGCCTCAGTCCCCATTTGAATGACAAGGGTTGCTGGGAACGGAAAGGGGGGGGAGAGAGGGATCAATACCAGGCTCAGTACAACACCTTTGCATTGTTTCCTGCAGTTGGTCCTACACACACGAGCGTATTGACCCCGCTGACTAGACAAAAAGCCTCCACATTTACACTGGCTTTTGCTGAGGAAGAGAGTCATGTGGTCTATTCCATCTGATTTTGGGGTTGAGTCAGTCAGGGTTTAGTTGACATTTTTCAACTCATGCCTTGTAATTACGTTTCTGATGGTGTTCAGGGGCCTGAAGATGTGACAGGCCTATTTTTCCTATTATTTTTAGGAATCTAAAATAAAAGAAAACAAACAAACTCAGCACATTGCAAAACAAAAAAGAAAAAGAAAAAGCAGGGTTGGCAAGGCAGTGTGGGAGAAATTGGCTCTGCCAGTAACTTGGCTCTAGCTATTCTGGGTCCGGTTGTGCCATGCTTTCCTCACGGGGAATACAGCTGGCTCAGACAACCTTCCCAGAGGAGTCAAGGAAACCACTTGTAAACACTTGAAACAGGTTTGCAGAATGCCTCTTTTCCCTACTGCCCCCACACACACATCACCCCCCAAAACAATGATTGTAACGCACTAAGTAATCTAAGAGCTCAGATGGGATCTGAGCTGGTATTTGGCACCACTGAAATTTTATCAGGTTGAAGCTCAGGTAGAGATTACAGTGGGGCATTTGAGGGCAGAAAGCTTCACTGGCAGTGGAATCAGAAAAATTTGATTTTGTGATGGCTGGGAAATGAGAGATAGGGACAGACCACTTCGGTGCATGTTCCACTCTGATTGCAAAACAGGCATCTTGAAATAAGGGATCTGCTTAACAAAGATTACTGGAAACTTTTTGGACCTAGAAAACAGTTGAGATACATGAAGAAATAAAATTAAATACCCCTGGGAAATATGCTTTTCACTCTCCCTTTTTATTTTTTCCAAAAATGGTTCCATTTCATAGAAATGTTTATGATTTTGTGGAGGGGGATGGAAGTGAGACTGTTTTTCCTTGGCAATTTGCAACAACGTTTTTTTCTCAGCAACTCTAATTACAATCAGCTGAGTTTGGGCTTGGGTTTATTCAAACATGCAGCCCCATTTTTTTAATGACATTTGCCAGGTTTCTAGTACTGCAATACACAAATTTCTTCAAAGGTTAAAATTTGCATTAAACACAGGCACAGTTTGAAATAGGTGTTTCTGAAAGAGAAACAGACATATTAAGGGGGATGTCACACAGAAACATCTAAGAAACCTAAGTTTTAAGATTATCCCAGAATTATTGAGAAATAATGCTACAAGCACCATAAACACAATGCTTCAACCATTAATAATAATTTTTGTGTTATAAAAGTTACAATATGAAGTACAGTGGGAACAATGCTCAGAGTAGTACTCATATTACATGCAGTAATGCCCATAATTGTAAGGCAACTTTTGCACCTGTAGGACTGCAGGAAATACGAAGTCTTGACAGTCATCTACAGAGTCCAAGAGGCTCCCAGCCAAACTGTTATTGACTGTCAAGGGATATAGGCTCCCTGATGACCTAGGCACTTTAAAAATATGCAAAAGGCCTTGAGATCCTCTGAATGGATCTTTTTATTCCTCTGTGAAGACTCCCTGCCAGTAACTCTGATGTCCAACCAGCCAGGCAAGGCATCTCACTTAAAACCCAGACTGTGCCACATTGCCTTGCCCTGTGTCTTGCTTTCTGGTCTGGATGCAATCTCACTAAAAACAGTGGAACCACAGAAAGTAAGAACTGATACCAAAATGTGGAAGGGGCAGTTATATCTAGCTGAGCTGCTGACAGTAACATTCCTTCTACCCATCTAAAATGCACTGGGAGGTGCTACTTGAGCTCTGCTATCAGGTATCTAAGAGGCTGCTGGACCATGTAACATGGGTGTCTCTTTGCCAATATCCTGTCCTTAACAATTGCCAAAAAAAAGGAAAAAAGGAGGTAGTTGTCCCATAAGGGTCAATACCAAAGTCAGACCTTTTTGCAGGCTTGGCCCATTGAGGAGGCTCCCAGATGGCCGAGTCTCTCATCTGTCCATCTGAAACGCTTGTTATTTCAGCAACAGCCAAGAGCTGTATGCTTAAAAAGGAAGCCCAAGGAACAAGTCAGGACGCTGTCTGTCAGCTGCACAGTTGTTCCAGTTATTTTGTTTGAGCTGTTTTCCTAGGATAAACGTATGTCGCCTCAATGTCACAGCGTCCATGTTTCGCCAGGGTTGTGCGTATGCACAGCGAGGGGCATGTGCTGCTCTCAGCCAGGGTGTTTTTCCTCCTCTCCCCGTCTCTGTCTCATTCCGTTTAATTTTTAAGCCCTGTTTGCTCACTTTGCTAGTCAAAACAGGGCTTTATTTTTCTTCTCTAGGATGTGCAGGGCTAGTGCAAGTAGTTAAGAGAAGCAAGCTGTCCTCCTTCCCCAACATCAATACTCTTCTTGCCAATGATAATTATTCTACACGGGGAGTTTTTCTCTTATCTGCTGATGCATGTGAGGGAGTTGGTGGTGTTAGTGATGGGATATACCGCCTCTTGATGTTTTCTGGGTTTGCTTAAATGCCAAAAGATTCTTTGCATTTGTCTGCAAATCTGCTGGCAGCTGCTCCTTCGGCATGTAGCCTGGGACTGGCACACACCTTGCAGCCTAATTTTTTTACACACTGGCTGCATTTTTTTACACCCATACCACCCTTTAACTTCCAAAGGGGTATTTCTTCTCCACCACCAAGTGAAGTTTCAGCGTCTTATACAGAAATGCTTTTGCTTAAACTAGCCCCGGACAGGAGCCCTAATGTAGCTACTCAGCAGAAAACATTCTCAGTAGCACTCTCTTTATCTGCAGTGTTACTTTGGGGTTACAATTTGGTACATTTACTGGCTTCAGCCATTGCTTGGAAGTGCTCAGAACGTATAAGATTAGGCAGTTGATGCTATTGGGAAGAAAGAGGGCTTTCTTTCCCTTCCCTTGTTCCCTAGATGTCTGTCTCCTTCCCTTAATCTGTCTGTTACCTCCCTGTGTGTTACCACCTGTCACACAGGTGACACAAAGATCTTCCAGATGAATGCACCCCTAGCTTTGATGGGGAACTTGAAGGAACTTTTGTAAAGGACTTACAGTGAGACTTGGCTCAGACTGGAGGCCTTTGTTAATTTAACTTGATTTTACCAAATTCCAGGGGGCTTGGAAACTAGATTCAGTTTCTAAATTACTCTGGAAATAGGACATCAATGGGGAATTCAGTCACATCTACCAGCTCAGCAGGAAACAAGATTCTTATCTGCGGAGCAATCCCCAATCATTTTATTCTCTTAATGTCCATGAAAATAATCTAGCTACCTTATTCAGCTTAACTCCCCCTTCTGCAAGGCTGCCAGTCTAACCACTTCACCAACAGCACTGCCAGTTCAGCATTTTCCGTGGTAACAGGGCTGTACCTCTTCAGAGATAAAGCAGAATGGCTAGAGGTGTGATTGTAAAGAATCTAAGTTGCTCCTGAGATCTAGAAGGTTTCTGGTATATATATATCACCTCCTACTCTCTTTGGTATACCAACCCTGCCTCAGCAACATTTTCTGTCATGATTATTAAGTTTCTCACTTACAGTTTTGGGGTTTTTTTCCAGCTGATCAATGACAGATTGAACAGGGAGGCTGCAGACAATGTACAGTCTGTGTCTGCTCGCTTCACAGATGGCCGAAGCGGAGCAGGAATTTGAACAGAAATCAAAACAGTCCTACCATGGGGAGCTTTGTGTCTGGCTGGGCACAACCCTGAATGATAAACAGTTTATAATAGTGATGAGAGTGGTGATAATGGTGAAGTTCACGCTGACAGGCTGGGATGATGGCAAATGTTCACCCTTGTACATGAAATACCAGCACTGTTGCATTCCCCATTGACGTTACATACTGCTTTCTCTAGATACCATCCTCACAGACTGGTGCTTCCCTCCGACCCCACTGGTAGAGGGAACAGGGGTAGCAGATGATCTCCCCTTTCTCCTGCCATGCATGGGGGGCTGTTGGGAGACCCTTGGTTCATAATAGATGTCAGTTATGATTGCCGGTGGGCTTATGCTTCCTTCATCTAACACTCAAACCAGGTAGCACAGGCAATTCCCTCTAGCCATCTCTGTCCCTTAGCAATACTCCTTCTCTTCAGCACGATGGGTAAATACGCCTTGCTTTGATTTGGCTGTGGGGCAGAGATCTAAGGGAGGTCTTTGATTTATTTTGTCTCTGCTCAGGAGTGGTGGCACTGATTTCCTGCCTGGTCACTCCTCTGAGCCCTTTCCTCTACCAAGAACAGCCACGAAGCTTGTTCATAGCGGATCTGTAACTAAACCCAAACTGATCCCCTTCTGGCTCTTGAAACCCTTCTCTGCTCTCTTAGTCCAAGGTTTGTGTACAGGCTGGCTTGGCCCTGGGTAAATACAGCAACTTCATATTTTTTGCTGCTCTCAGGTCAAGAAAGCAAGGTGGGAAAGGCATAATAACATGTTTCTCTCACCTCCTTCACCAGTATCAGAACATTTTGCAAGCACTTACCTGCTACACAGTACGCCACTGACATCCACTGTGTCTGTTTTTCTGTTCCCCCCCCTCACCCCAAGTTCTCTCAGCTCATTAAAATCTTCAACTCGTTGGGGCCTGAGAAGTTCCCCCTCGTGGAGCAAACGTTCTTCCCAAGCCATAAGCAGATGGTGAGTACCTTTGCTTTCTTCTGACTATAGGGTGGATGGGGGAGAAGCAACGAATGTGAGTCAGGCACAAAGAGATAGCAGTGGGAATGCTGGGAAGAGTCTGTTTTACTTCCAGAGAATTACTAGCTAAAAGCAATATGCAAAAAGCAGTGCTCGGGAAACCCTTTCCCTTCTTGCCCAGCCCTCCCCCAGGTCACGTAAGGACCCTGAAAAAGTGAAAGATTACAACAGGCTCAACACCAAAACAAAAATCCATTGTAAAATCTAATCAACAAAAGCTCATCCCTTAGAGTAAGGAATCACTTCATTCAGATAAAGTGGATTTTTTCGCCTCCTGGAATTGTTGAAAATATGTTGATAATCTGGGACATGGGCCGTAAGAGATGTTTGTTCCACAGTGTCAGTTTGCTTGGTCTGCCATCCATGAAACATTTATCAGCCTGGCTAGGTACTCAAAGCAAATTGGAGTTCTTGAAAAAGAGGTTATTTCAGCTTGTAACGTTTCCTTTGCACAGTGGCTCTGGGGTCTAGTCTTCCTGTCAACAACTAAACACTCAGTGCCCTGTGTGGCTACTGGGCACTGTACCAAACTCTTAAGGCACCTCCCAAAGAGATCTGCGTAGGTGCCTTTAGTCCTGGAGAACGCGGCAAAGCGAGTGGCTTTGTTTAAAACTGTTCATGTCTTTTGTTTTCCCTGGGTTAAAAGGGTGGGTAGTCCTTCATGAATTTTTGCTCCCAACTTACATCCATGAATTAGTGGCTCTTCTTACCTGGCTGAGGCTTTGATGTGACCCTGTGTGAACCATGACCCCCCGTGTGAGCCGTTGGCTGTCTCAGCTTGTTTCCCACACTTGATTGTGAACTCAAGCAGCATTGGCAGCCTGAAGATTAGGGTTGTTGAGATGTCAAACTAGGGCTCAAAAACATTCAAACCCCTCTTTTCTCACACACTTGTTGCAACACTGTGGGCCAACCACAATGCATAATAGGGTGTAGGTACCTGATGGTGAATATAGGCACCTAGTGGGATCTTCAAAATTCAAAAGGAAGCCTCATTTAGTTTCTTGTGAAAAATCCCACCGGTGCTCACTAGGTACCTGAATACCTTGAAATGCCCGTCCTTCATCTCTCTGTTCCAATACTCTGTTCTCTACCTGTCCTGTGTGGACAACAGCGCTTCCATACTTCACAGCCACGTCATGGAGGTAAGTACAGTCATGAGTGCTGTGAAGCACTCAAGTAATGCAGTGGTAAGAGTTATATTATCATTTAAGACATAAAGAAATGGATGGTCCTTAAACACCATGTGACGGTTTGTTGCAGACTTTTAAGACAAATTAGTTGATAGATCCTGTTGCATTTAATTCCCACTGATTTATAAAGAAGGTTTTGTGACATATGTAATGCTTCAGGACAGTGTGACTTTGGTGACCATCACTTCAGGAATGGTATTTTTGGAATTCATTGCAAATATGCTAGCTAACAATTCTAGCCTTATTTTCTTGTCTGGAAATCTGATTCTTGATTCCTCAGCATGTAAATGCATATTAGCAGCACAGTAGTTTCGTTTAGCAGAGCACTGATTTAATTTCACGTATTTGTCATCTTTGTAACTGATCACCTACTTGGAGATGCTATCGCTTATTTGCAGATGCTATTGCTTACTTCCAAAATAATACAGGAACCTTTTTAAACTGTAGATAATCTCATGTGAACACAAACACTAATGTTGATATGCAAGCTTGAGTAATCTGGTTTAAATCAGTCACTTTCCAAACATTTACACAAGCAACAAACCACTTGGGCAAATTCAGGCCAGCCCTTTCCAGGTGGGGGGTCTGCCTCACGGAATGAATCTATGTCAACTTCTCAAGATCTTTTCTAGATGCATCTTCACAGTATCCTGGGCTGCGAGAGGCTGAGAGGGCAAGTGCTTAGGCCAAGCAAGCTCCATTGCAGTCATCACTCCACCAAGTACCTGTGAAAGTTGCTTGCCCACTGTGCACCAGCTTCTCCATGTGTCAGATAGGAATATAATGATCCCCCTTCCCCACTCTTTTCTTCCCTTTCCTGGAGGCATTTTCAAGCTGTACCAGTTAGCACTTGTAAAATATGCTGTGGTCCTTTGATGGCTGACCCCCTGGAAGTGTTTATAACTAGTGTTATGGTTTTACCTCTTTGCAATGTGATATACTTTGAGCAATGAAGTTCTCACATAAAAGATCCTCATCCTTCTATGTCCAAAACTTTCCAAAGCTTACTTTCTAAACCTTTGGATTACAACGTAGAACAGATTTAAAAATCTGTTTCATTCTTTCATCCATGTAGAGAAGAGAGATTTGCCTAATGTAAAAGTGAGATAAAGTAAATTTCTAACAGTAGGCCCATTTTTGTGAGCATTTTAATTTAGTTGAGAAGTCTTTCTCTGAAGCTTCCTTCTTACGACAACAGGGCATTTTTAACCAGCCTTAAACAGTAAACATAAACAGAGGACACAAGGCTCCGACATTTCACAGCAGGAAAGATCCAAAAGATGAATCTCCCTTCCTTTTGCCGTGGGCATGTCCCTTTCTACCCTCCCCCCAGTGATCAGTTTACTGGAAATAAGAGCAATCTGGCAACTGTTCTTCTAAGGCTCTACTGGTGCTATATGACAGCCATAATGACTGCCTTGCTCTGCAGTGACCCCCTATGGCCAGTTAACAAGTGGGATACATTAACTTCAAAGGGGATTTTTTGCCTCTCCTGGGCTTACCACCCCAATAACAATTCTTAGAGAGATCAACCTCTTAAAAAGAGGGAGGGACTGCTGGAGGGATCTTTGCCAAAGAGCAAGAATTGCCAGAGGTGGAATATCTGCTTTGGGCCCAATAAAACAGTATCAAGAAAGGGAAGGAAGTGAATAAATCCACTTGCAAATCCATTTGTGTACATTTGAAGTGGACAGAAACTAATATAAGTGAAGCAGAGACAGAATGTCTGTGATAGAAATAAAACCACTTTACTGTTTAGAATAAAAGGACACTATAAAAAGTGAACATTATGCAACATTACCTTAAAAGACAACATACATTCACTGAATATAAAATTTATAAATAACATGGAGGAAAACTGTAAACAGTGCTAGAAAATTTAGCAACAAATACATTCCTTCTGGACAAGATTTTTCACATGGGTTTGGTTCCCTTCCCAAGTTTCCATGACTATCAGGAACAGCAGAATGGCTTTATGTAGGAAGGACAGTGTCAGAGAGAATGAGAAGCCAGTACAGGCAAAGCAGCAGCAAATGTTTAGTGGATTTTTAAGATTCTTCTCAAGACTGGTAGCCCCAAAAGACACTTATTCTAAAAAAGACAAAAAAATTTTTGCGGTTCCCTAAATTTTCTTCTGCCCTTCTAAGCTATAAAATACATTGTAAGTCAGATACACTTTCAGAGACATCTGAAAGAATGGAAACTTGTTCCCATGGAGGCCTTTACTTCAAACAGTCTTTACTGTAAAAAACACAATAGCATGTTTCCCATCACCCTGAGGTAGCATTTCCCTCTGGCCAAGTATGAATGGGATAAGGTGATAAATTTAGGTTTTAGAATAGTCCTAGCTAAAGGGCCGTGTAACTCTTCAAAACATGGGAAATTTAGACCTAAAATGGCAGTTTTGTCCCATATAGGAGAGGGGGAAGCCTCCCACAAGAGGACTTGATTCAAGGTACTCCATGCACAGATCTCCTCCTGCTCTCTACCCCCTCCATTTTGGAAAAGGAAAATCGAATCCAATCTTTCCCAAACCTTCAATATATTTTTCACATTTTTTTTTACTTCTAAATGGGAAAACACTCTCAAGCAAATAGGGAAGAATATCTATAAATAAGAAAGCAAACAGCAACAGTCTAGAAATAAGCTATGCATTTTAAAAAAGTACTTTTAATAATGTCGGTATATCTTAAGCATGGGGGGGGGGGGG